>NW_026932584.1:450000-531760 GCF_032062105.1 Saccostrea cuccullata
ATCGCTAACATTCTGGATCTTCTTCAAGATGGCAGTAACACGGTAGCCTCCAATAACAATATCAGCTGGCTCTATATCATCTACCAGGGTGAGATTTTAAAAAATATTTACTGTATGGAATGAAATGTGCAAAGGAAGAATTGAAAATTTAAAAAAAAAAATGAATTGTAGATGTTTACAAACATACGCAGTACCTTATTTTTAGGTCACCTGAGTCACTCAGGTGACCTATTGCCATCCGTGTTCGTCCGTCGTCCGTCGTGTGTTAACATTTGAACATTTTCAGCTTCTTCTCTGAAACCGCTAAACCAATTTCAACCAAATTTTGTGTACAGCATCTATGGTGAAGGGGGACAAAAATTGTGAATTTCATGGTCCCTGCCCCCCTCGGGCCTGAGGGGTGGGGCCAAAACAACTAAAATTAATGAAATCTTTAAAAATCTTCTTCTTTACTCCTGGACATCAAGCAGGCAAACTGTTAGCATGAATGTAATGTCTATTGAGTCCTCTACCAAAATTTTGAAATTCATGGCCCCAGGGTCAGGGGTTCTAGTGCTAGGGTGGGGCTATATAGATTATATAGTGAAAATGCATTATTTCTTTGAAAATCTTCTTTTCTGCTCTTGGGTATTAAATAAACTAAGTAAGTACATAGTTATGATGAGCAAGAGTGCCTCTTCCAAAATTGTGAATTTTATGGCCCCAGGGTCAGGGTTCTCAGGTGCTGGGTTGGGGCTCTATTGATTATATAGTGAAAATGCATTAATTCTTCAAAAATCTTCTTTTCTGCTCCTGGGTATTAAATAAACTAACTAAGTACATAGTTATGATGAGCAAGAGTGCCTCTTCCTAAATTGTGAATTTTATGGCCTCAGGGTCAGGGGTTCTAGTGTTAGGGTGGGGCTATAGAGCAGGGATGGGGTCAATTACTTTAAAAAGTAATTAATTAAATTACAATTACTTTGACTTTTTCTTCAATTAAATTACAATTAAATACAGGCTTTCTAAGACATGTAATTAATTAAATTACAATTACTTTACAAAAGTAATTAATTAAATTACAAATTACATTTTTATTTTTTTAATTTTTTTTTTTTCATATTAATCATATGAATATACAGAACAGGGATCATTCACTTGTATATAAGCGCAGCCTCTGCACAAACAATACAAGAAATAACATGTTATTAGGCATAGTGTATCTTTGTGGTTTAAATCACAACTTTTATTTATAAAACAGTAAAGGTCTGTTCAAGATCAGTTTGATGCAGTTGCCTCCACACAAAACCTACATGTACACTAATTGCATGAGATATGATATTTAATTAAAAGGGGATATTTCAATAGAGTAAAAATAAGTCACAACTGTAACCCCTCAAATTAAATATTTCTTTTAAATAAAGGTAATCTTTTAAAGTTAAAATCCTAAATTGCTATTTATGTTGAACATTTTTACTTCATAAATAAAACTTGACTGTACAAAACAAATCTTTTTCAGATACAAAATACTTTCATAAAATTCTGTTTAAATGATAAAATAATTATCAAATTTTTTCTTTTCTCAAACTAGCAGAGCATTTTTAATTGAAATAATTATCCCCATGCATTGGCTTTGTCATCTAAATCAAGGAATGAATACCTCTTTAGAGGGGTTGATTTGTTTTGATTGCAATTTACAGCTGTGATCTTGAGGGCAGTTATCTCTTAATACAAACAAGAGAGAACTTCATTAATGACACGCACATTCCTTTTTTTCTTGACACACATATTTTTATTCTTCATTGAACAAACAAGAGATTGAAATAAAATAAATTATGTGTATTTCAAAGCTGAATAGACCTAGAAATCGTGGTGCAAAATTCAGGTAAACATAAAACAAAGAAATAAATTTTTATAAAATGATTAGAAAGAATTAAACTATACATTATTCTTATTAAAAAAATCTGTCTTCGGTATAATTGATTTCCAATAAAATACAGTACAATGGGGAGGTCGTGGTGACAATATATCAAAGATGTGTATCATATAAAGTAATTGAATGTAATTGAAAAAGTAATTGAAATTACATGGTATTTTTTCAGTGTAATTAATTAAATTACAATTACAAGTAATTGAAAAAATGTTCAATTACAAATTACTTCCAATTACTTCAAAAAATGTAATTAATTACAGTCAATTACAATTACTTTTTTCAATTACCCCATCCCTGCTATAGAGATTATATTAGTGAAAATGCATTATTTCTTTGAAATCTTTTTCTCTGCTCTTGGGTATTAAATAAACTAAGTTAGTACAGAGTTATGATGAGCAAGAGTGCTTCTTCCAAAATTTTGAATTTTATGGCCCCAGGGTCAGGGGTTCTGGTGTTAGGGCGGGGCTCTATTGATTATATAGTGAAAATGCATTATTTCTTTGAAAATCTTCTTTTCTGCTCTTGGGTATTAAATAAACTAAGTAAGTACATAGTTATGATGAGCAAGAGTGCCTCTTCCAAAATTGTGAATTTTATGGCCCCAGGGTCAGGGTTCTGGTGCTAGGTTGGGGCTCTATTGATTATATAGTGAAAATGCATTAATTCTTCAAAAATCTTCTTTTCTGCTCCTGGGTATTAAATAAACTAACTAAGTACATAGTTATGATGAGCAAGAGTGCCTCTTCCTAAATTGTGAATTTTATGGCCTCAGGGTCAGGGGTTCTAGTGTTAGGGTGGGGCTATAGAGCAGGGATGGGGTCAATTACTTTAAAAAGTAATTAATTAAATTACAATTACTTTGACTTTTTCTTCAATTAAATTACAATTAAATACAGGCTTTCTAAGACATGTAATTAATTAAATTACAATTACTTTACAAAAGTAATTAATTAAATTACAAATTACATTTTTATTTTTTTAATTTTTTTTTTTTCATATTAATCATATGAATATACAGAACATGGATATTTCACTTGTGAATAAACGCAGCCTCTGCACAAACAATACAAGAAATAATATGTTATTAGGCATAGTGTATCTTTGTGGTTTAAATCACAACTTTTATTTATAAAACAGTAAAGGTCTGTTCAAGATCAGTTTGATGCAGTTGCCTCCACACAAAACCTACATGTACACTAATTGCATGAGATATGATATTTAATTAAAAGGGGATATTTCAATAGAGTAAAAATAAGTCACAACTGTAACCCCTCAAATTAAATATTTCTTTTAAATAAAGGTAATCTTTTAAAGTTAAAATCCTAAATTGCTATTTATGTTGAACATTTTTACTTCATAAATAAAACTTGACTGTACAAAACAAATCTTTTTCAGATACAAAATACTTTCATAAAATTCTGTTTAAATGATAAAATAATTATCAAATTTTTTCTTTTCTCAAACTAGCAGAGCATTTTTAATTGAAATAATTATCCCCATGCATTGGCTTTGTCATCTAAATCAAGGAATGAATACCTCTTTAGAGGGGTTGATTTGTTTTGATTGTAATTTACAGGTGTGATCTGGGGGCAATTATCTCTTTATACAAACAAGAGAGAACTTCATTAATGACACGCACATTCCTTTTTTTCTTGACACACATATTTTTATTCTTCATTGAACAAACAAGAGATTGAAATAAAATAAATTATGTGTATTTCAAAGCTGAATAGACCTAGAAATCGTGGTGCAAAATTCAGGTAAACATAAAACAAAGAAATAAATTTTTATAAAATGATTAGAAAGAATTAAACTATACATTATTCTTATTAAAAAAATCTGTCTTCGGTATAATTGATTTCCAATAAAATACAGTACAATGGGGAGGTCGTGGTGACAATATATCAAAGATGTGTATCATATAAAGTAATTGAATGTAATTGAAAAAGTAATTGAAATTACATGGTATTTTTTCAGTGTAATTAATTAAATTACAATTACAAGTAATTGAAAAAATGTTCAATTACAAATTACTTCCAATTACTTCAAAAAATGTAATTAATTACAGTCAATTACAATTACTTTTTTCAATTACCCCATCCCTGCTATAGAGATTATATTAGTGAAAATGCATTATTTCTTTGAAATCTTTTTCTCTGCTCTTGGGTATTAAATAAACTAAGTTAGTACAGAGTTATGATGAGCAAGAGTGCTTCTTCCAAAATTTTGAATTTTATGGCCCCAGGGTCAGGGGTTCTGGTGTTAGGGCGGGGCTCTATTGATTATATAGTGAAAATGCATTATTTCTTTGAAAATCTTCTTTTCTGCTCTTGGGTATTAAATAAACTAAGTAAGTACATAGTTATGATGAGCAAGAGTGCCTCTTCCAAAATTGTGAATTTTATGGCCCCAGGGTCAGGGTTCTGGTGCTAGGTTGGGGCTCTATTGATTATATAGTGAAAATGCATTAATTCTTCAAAAATCTTCTTTTCTGCTCCTGGGTATTAAATAAACTAACTAAGTACATAGTTATGATGAGCAAGAGTGCCTCTTCCTAAATTGTGAATTTTATGGCCTCAGGGTCAGGGGTTCTGGTGTTAGGGCTGGGCTATAGAGATTATATTAGTGAAAATGCATTATTTCTTTGAAATCTTTTTCTCTGCTCTTGGGTATTAAATAAACTAAGTTAGTACAGAGTTATGATGAGCAAGAGTGCTTCTTCCAAAATTTTGAATTTTATGGCCCCAGGGTCAGGGGTTCTGGTGTTAGGGCGGGGCTCTATTGATTATATAGTGAAAATGCATTAATTCTTCAAAAATCTTCTTTTCTGCTCCTGGGTATTAAACTAACTAAGTTAGTACATAGTTACGATGAGCAAGAGTACCCCTTCCGAAATTGTGAATTTTATTGCCCCAGGGTCAGGGGTTTGGTGTTAGGGCAGGGCAATATAGATTATATAGTGAAAATGCATTATTTCTTTGAAATCTTTTTCTCTGCTCCTGGGTATTAAATAAACTAAGGTAGTACAGAGTTATGATGAGCAAGAGTGCCCCTTCCAAAATTGTGAATTTTATGGCCCCAGGATCAGGGGTTCTGGTGTTAGGGTGGGGCACTATTGACCATATAGTGAAAATGCATTAATTCTTTGAAAATATTCTTCTCTGCTTCTGGGTTTTAAATAAACTAACTAAATACATAGTTATGATGAGCAAGGGTGCCTCTTTCAAAATTTTGAATTTTATGGCCCCAGGGTCAGAGGTTTTGCCATTTAGGTGTAAAGGGGGGGGGGGTCTTTTGATTATACAGTAAAAATACATTAATTCATTGAAAATCTTTTCCTTTGCTCCTGGGTATTATGCTAATGATCCAAGTATATATATTTATGATGAAGAAAGGTGCATCTAGCAAAATGGTTAATTTCATGCCCCCTAGGCAGAGGTATTGGGGGGGAGGGTAAAAAAATATATTAATGCTTTGAAATCTGCTTCTGGGTATTAATCAACCATTTATGATGAAATAAAATTTATGGTAAAATTTTTTGAAATATGTGGCTTCAGGATCAGTGGTTCCTTTGGGGTGGGGTGCGCAATTGGTTATAAAGTGGAAGTGCATTTTCTCTTTGTTAAGTTCTGATCTACCTCTGGGTATTAAGTAAATTGCATAAACATGCCAAGTTTATAATTATGATAAGCAATGGTGCCTCTTTCAAAATTGTGAATTTCATGGCCTCTGGTTTAAAACACAAACCAAATTCAATTGTTGGAAAAGTTGTTACATAATACTCAGGTGATCTATAAGGCCCGTGGGCCTCTTGTTATATTATTCTGTGCCATTTTTATTGCAGCTGCATTAATGGTTTCCACCATTATTGGTCCAGCAACAGTTCTGATGATGATAGCAGGTGCCCTCCTGACCGTTTTCAGTGTCGATCTGATCACTTCCTACATAATCTCCCTCATACCAGCGATACTGTACTTTATCATCTGCTTCATCTTCAAACCAAATATACAGCTAATTGTTGCCCAGGTTCTCAGTGGAATTTACGTATTCATCATGATGGTGGTCTTCGTAGGAGCTATTATTACTGCAGCAACTGTGACACCCTATCACCCCAGTGTCATTTTCTTGTCTGGACTGGTTTTAATCTTCCTGATAGCAGCAGCTTTTCATCCTCGGGAGTTCCACAATTTGATTTACGGAGTTTTATACTTCTTGTGGGTGCCATCTGGTTTTCTTGTGCTGGTCATTTATTCTTTGACCAACCTCCATGTTGTTTCCTGGGGAACTCGAGAGGTTCCAAAAAAGAAAACCAAAGCAGAACTTGAAAAAGAAGAACAGGAGAAGAAGGAGAAAGAAGAAAAGAAAAAGAAGGAATCTTTCTGGAATAAGTTTTTCCCCTTTTTCAACCTTGTCCAAGACTTGAAGCAAACTATCACCGAAAAATTGTCCACCGAAAATAAAAAGGAAAACGATAAACTGACGGAAGTATTGATCAAAATGAATGAGAATTTGGAGAAAATGAACAAGCAGAAAGATGGAGTGGGATTAGAAGAAGTGGTGGTGGAAGAGAAAAATCCAAAGAAGGAGAAGAAGACTGTTAGATTTGCAGAAAAGAATGAGGTAGAAAATTTAAAAATTACTGAAATCCCAGGAAAATAATTGCAGGGGAAAAAAATGTCATTTGCTTGAATACTATTAAAATGGGATATTTCATTCAACATTTAGATATTGATAAGTTATTAAACAAGATTCTCCTTAAAGCATCAATTTCGTTTTCATTGTCATTGCTTTTAGGAGAAGGAGATGGAAGAATTTGATGAAGAGCTGTACATGTATGAGGAGCAGAAGAAGAAGAAGAAGAAGAGAGATCCCCTTATCAATCCAGTCTGGGTAGAGACAGAAGCATTTAGTGGAGGGGAGATGATGCAGATGAACCAAGAAGAAAAAAATTCTGGAAAGGTTTTGTGGATAAGTAAGTAATCTTTAACAATCTTTTAAAGGATTTTGCCATATCCCATGTTGTATAATGTATTTTTTAAAAATTTTACACCATGATGATTGCATTAATTTCTATGCAATAGGTATTTGTATCCTTTGGAAAAGAACAAAGAGAAAGAGAAGAAAGACAGTGCAGCTTTAATAGAGCTCCGAAATAATGTCTGTGGTGGAATGGCTCTCATCAACGTTCTGTGGATTGCCATCAATTTCATGTTCCAACTGAGGAAGCCAACAGTTGTCTCCATTCCATTACCTGTAAGCCAACTTCAAGTTCTTACCTCAACTGAGTTTATTAAGGGCTCAAGTTAGCTTTTCTGATTGGAGGCTTTCTGTTGTCTGTGAACTTTTCACATTTTCTACTTCTTCATAAGAACCAATTAGCATATTTCAACCAAACTTGACACAAAGCATTTTGGAGTAAAGGGATTCAATGTGTTCAAATCAAGGACCACACTCTCTTTCAAGAGGAAATTATTTATGAAGAATTAGTGAAATTTTAATGGCATTTAAAAAAAATCTTCTTCTAAAGAATCAAGAGCCAGAAAAGATACAGATTGTATTTAAAGTTAAGTTACGTGAAATTTCAAGTTTATTAAAAATCTATGACCAAGGGTAGGATGACAGCAGGGGGTTGAAGTTATACATTAAAAAATACAGGAAATATTTTTCAAAATCTTCTTTCCAAGAAAAACAAAGTCATAATGAATCACATTAGTACAAACACATCATCAGGTAGTGTAGATTCAAATTTGTTCAAATCACAACCCCTGGTTTCATAACAAGGGATCAAACCTAAGAATATTTAGGAAATATTTTTATTAATAAAAAGAATAAGGGGGGCTTTATTGAAGATTTATAAAAACTTTTTAATAAGGGGGGAGGGGGGGGTTAATTCTGTTATTACAACCGAATTCCTTCATATATTACTACATTAACTCTTCACTGAATATTTACTATAGTAAAACACAACAAAAGTTTGGGATTCTCTTCTTTCTCTCTCATTTTAGCAAATACAGGGGGGAGTTGCAACCCTTGTTACCCTGGCCCCTCTGGATCTGCCACTGTGACCTCTGGGTCAGGGGTTCTGGGGTTAAGGTAGGAGTAGGATTATTGAACATTATTTATAAAAATGCATTACTGTGGTTTCATCAATATTCGTTGAGCACGAATTTTCGAGGATTTCTTTGTTGAGCAGATCCACAAAATCCAATGTTCATTGAATTAAGAAATTTGTTATTCGTTTGTACAGGCAAAGCTTTTGTCCACGAAATTACGTATCCTTGAAAACGTCTGTTTTACAAAATCCACGAAAATTGATGAAACCACAGTAATTCTTTGAAATTTTTCTCAATTGTATAATATTTAGTAGACCAACCAAATGTTTGGTTATGATAAGGAAGGGTGCTTCCAAGAATGTGAAATTCATTGCCCCTGGGTTATGGGTTTTGGGATTAGGGTGAGGCTCTAGCTAGCTATTGATCATATAGTAAAAGTGCATTATCATCGTTTAAAATATTTTCTCTTCTCCTTGGAATTAAGCAAACAAATGTAGTGTAAGTTACTGAACACTAGGAAATTGTTTAATTAATAATGTTTTTGCCACTAAACTGCTGCATAGGACAATCTTCTTATATTTTTGAAAAAAAGAAAGCTAAGGGCATTAAAGGGAGTGAAATACAATGTATGAGAAGCTTTCCAATGTAGTGACATGTTATTTTTACAGTCTGGAAAAGATCCTGATGATTTAGAAGAAGATATAGGTACGCAGAGAGCAGAAAATGTTCTAAAAGTTGACGTGGTTGGTCTGATGTTTGTCATATTCTTCCTCTTTATTCTGCTAATCCAGTTCATTGGCATGATCATTCACAGGTAAGTTTGAAGTTAATTGAAAAAAAAAGTGATGGATACACTGTCCATTATCATACACTTGCTATGTATACAGTACAGGCAACGCAGATCCCGTATTTCCCGCGCCCCGTCGTGGTATAATCACAATGCGGTATAAGGCCAGGTGAGACAGGTAAACCGTGTTCCCTCCGCGGGAATTTCAATCACAACGCGGTATAAGGCCAGGTGAGACAGGTAAACCGCGTTCCCTCCGCGGGAATTTCATCTCCTACCTGTCCCCGCCGCCGTTAAAATCATCGATCAATTACTGACAGTTAGAATCGTAAACAAACGAGAGTTATCTCCCCGAATTGTAATTTGCGAACTTTCCCTGTAACAAAAAAAAGAATGACACTGTGTGTTTATTAATTAAAGTATTTCATTTATTTTGCTATGAATAGAATTTAAACTAAGAAAAAATAGGTTTATTTTTGTTTCTGAAATTACATATCAATCTTTGAAATTGAATAGAAAATTTTATTAAATGGTTACTTCATTGCAATTGGTTAATTATTTTGTGTTATTAAGAGTCTATCAAGAAACAAAATTATAAATACTAGTTAATTAGGTTTTTTTTAGCTCACCAGAGCCGAAGGCTCAAGTGAGCTTTTCTGATCAAAATTTGTCCGTTGTCTGTCATCGTCGTTGTTATCGTTGTCGTCGTCGTCGTTGTCATTGTAAACTTTTCACATTTTCATCTTCTTCTCAAGAACCACTGGGCCAATTTCAACCAAACTTGCTACAAAGTATCCTTGGATGAAAGGGATTTAAGTTGTTCAAATGAAGGGCCATGCCCTTTTCAAAGGGGAGATAATTATGAATTAATGAAAAATTAATGGCATTTTTAAAAAATCTTCTTCTCCAGAACCACAGGGCCAAGAAAGATGAAACTCATGTGGAATCATCCTCAGGTAGTGTAGATTCAAATTTGTTCAAATCATGACCCCCGGGGGAAGGGTGGGGCCAAAATGGCCGATCAAAGTTTTAGATGGGAATATATAGGAAAAATCTTTAAGATTCTTCTTTTCCAGAACCACTGGGCCAGGAAAGATGAAACTCATGTGGAATCATCCTCAGGTAGTGTAGATTCAAGTTTGTTCAAATCATGACCCCCTGGGGTAAGGTGGGGCCAAAATGGCTGATCAAAGTTTAGCGTAGAAGTATATAGGAAAAATCTTTAAAAATCTTTTTCTCCATAACCACTGAGCTAGGAAAGATGAAACTCATGTGGAATCATCCTCAGGTAGTGTAGATACAAGTTTGTTCAAATCATGACTCCCAGGGGTAGGGTGGGGCCAAAATGGCCGATCAAAGTTTTACATAGGAATATACAGGAAAAAATCTTTAAAAATCTTCTTCTCAAGAACCACTGGGTCAGGAAAGATGAAACTCACGTAGAATCATCCTCAAGTAGTGTAGATTCAAATTTGTTCAAATCATGACCCCAAGGGGTAGGATGAGGCCAAAATAGCCGATCAAAGTTTTAGATAGGAATATATAGGAAAAATCTTAACAATTCTTCTCCTCAAGGATCACTGGGCCAGGAAAGATGAAACTCACGTAGAATCATCCTCAAGTAGTGTAGATTCAAATTTGTTCAAATCATGACCCCAAGGGGTAGGATGAGGCCAAAATAGCCGATCAAAGTTTTAGATAGGAATATATAGGAAAAATCTTAACAATTCTTCTCCTCAAGGATCACTGGGCCAGGAAAGATGAAACTCATGTAGAATCATCCTCAGGTAGTGTAGATTCAAATTTGTTCAAATCATGACCCCCCGGGCTAGGGTGGGGTCAAAATGGCCGACAAAAGTTTTACATAGGAATATATAGGGAAACCTTTTAAACTCTTCTTTTCAAGTACTTCAAAGCCATGATTAGTAATATTTAAATGGAATCATCCTCAGGTAGTCTAGAGTCAAGTTTGTTCAAATCATTATCCCCTGGAGGGTTAAAATTCAAGCCCCCCCCCCCCCCCCCCCCCGCCCGCTTACCTCAGTAAACTTTCAGTTCTGATCTGATATGTGCTTTTTCCTAGCCGATGTGCTCAGGTGAGCGCTGTGGCCCCTGGGCCTCTTGTTAATCTTCATATTATGTATGCAAAACTGTAGTAAATGCTGAACTCAGACTGTTTGAGTTTTGATAAACGATTTTCAGCATTCATTTGAAAAAAAAAATGTACATCTTTGTAAAAATGTATATCTTCATGTTGTTTATATTCTTTCCCCAAATTTAGAACCCTTAATTTTATTAATTTCGCTTTATTGTATATTAAATCATCGTCTCTAGCCACGGTCTGGAGTCTGGGTGCATATAGCTCTCTCCAGAATTGTAGAGGATCGTACATTTTGACCGTGGTTTGCGATGATGATATTAAATGTGCAGGCATTTTTCTTAAAGTGTCAAATTACCGAAAAACATTCGATAGTGAGAGTTTGCAGTTACATGTAGTGGGCTTGTGAACTTCAATTTTCTTTATCCAAGATATCAAAAAAAAATTCTTTTCTTCTTTGTCATCCTTTATGTTCTGTTACCAAATTTAGAACACTTTTCCTTAATTCATTTCCCTCTTTTATATAAATGTGCCTGCCAGGCATTTTTCTCATAGGGTCAGATAACCGGAAAGCATTCGATGGCGAGAGTTACTTTGAGCACATGAACTTTATACAAGAGATCAAGAAAAAATATCGCTTCTTCACCTTCATATTAACATGTATTACTTTTGTAAACAATGTCTTTCTTTTTAATTTTAATATTTCTCGATTTTCATGTTCAGTAGATAAGATAGTATGTAAATCAAAGGGGGGGAGGTTATTACACTTAAATTTTTATTAAATATTCAATGCAAAAAATCAAATACTTTCGTTTTTTTGAACAAATTTTGTTTCTTTGTGTATTAAGTATTAGCCGTGATCATTTCTTGTGTATAGGGATTAGCTTGAACAGTCCAGAGCAGGAAACGGCATGCCCAGGGGGTTTCACACCTGTCTTAGAGTACCTTGGGTAACGCTCGCTGAATGTGCACATCGTTGTCTAGCCATTCAACACAACATTTGATTCAATGTTTCATTATTATTTCATCGATATCATTTTCAAATGTGATAATAGCCTTGACATTAGTGTCGATATATTGTTGCTTTTTTTTAAAGGAGTGTATAAAGAGAATAAAAGTAAAAAAAAAACTTCAAACTTTTAAAACGAATTTATAAAGTATTTGATATTAATTAAATCAAATAATAATCCATTACTATGTTATTTACATGTCTATTTATACCTATACCAGTTAGTAGATTGAGAGAGAGAGGAGGGGAGGGAGAGAGAAGAAAAATATCACAATATTGGGCACATGCATGATCGTTTTTCCTCGTTTTGATCAGTATACTGATTTCTTAAGTCTATCAAATAAAACCAAATTAAACATGATATAATTTTAATGAAATTGTTTGCAGATCAGATTTTGTTTAATTCCATACAGATACATGTAGATCTTGCGGCCGCTGATTTATCAGTTTATTGACCATTTGTGGATTTTGTCTAAGTTTAATTGTTATTTATCGAGAGACTTATTTATGATCCACTTTCTTCTTTTGTTTAGCATACATGACATGTAATTTGAATTACTTTCCTTTTTTGTCGCCAGATTACAACGACAGATTTTGGTGGTAAAATAAAATGTATTTTTGTTAAAACATTTGATTAAGAAAAACACAGTTTATTAAAATTGTCAAATAATTGAAAATATTTATTTATTAATAAAAGAAAGAATTTAAAAAGGATTCTGTCTGCAACAAAAACATGCTTTATTTCATGCTTTCAATTCATGAGCTACACATGAAAAACAAGAGGCCCATGGGCCACATCGCTCACCTGAGAACTGTGGCTAGAAAAAAAGTAGAGATTGGTTTATTATTGAAAAGTTTAAATCCAAAAGTAGTCCCATGACCAATCATGGCTTTGCTATTCTTGAGAAGATGATTTTTAAAGAATTTTCTTATATATGTCCGATGTAAAACTTTGGTCGGCTATTGTGGCCCCGCCCTACCCCCGGGGTCATGATTTGAACAAGCTTTAATCTACACTATCTGGGGATGATGCTTCCATATAAATATGATCAATTATGGCTTTGTTATTCTTGAGAAGAAAATTTTTAAAGAATTTTCCTAAACATTTCACCGTTCATTTAGCTCAGTCGGTAGAGCTCTCGCTCTGTGATCGAGAGGTTGTGCGTTCGAATCTCAGCCGCGACTAACCTAAGTCGATAAAAAATGGGTAGCAACTGTTCCTTCGCCATGGGCTGGGCACTTCGAAGTGAAAGTTGCGTATCCTTGGGATGAGACCTTAAAAACTGAGGTCCCGTGTCAGCGGCAGGCGTTGGCACGATAAAGATCCCTCACTGCTCAATAGCCCTGAGTGCTGAGTAAAGGTCAAAATTTGAAGCCCTTCACCGGCATACGGTGAAATCTCCATATGAGTGAAATATTCTCGAGAGGGACATTAAACAATATACAATCAATCAATCAATCAATCCTATATATTTCTATGTAAAACATTGGTCGGCCATTGTGGCCCGCCCTACCCCTGGGGGTCATGATTTGAACAAACTTGAATCTACACTACCTGAGGATGCCTCCATAAAAATATGATCAATTATGGCTTTGTTATTCTTGAGAAGAAGATTTTTAAAGAATTTTCCAATATACTTCTATGTAAAACTTTGGTCGACCATTGTGGCCCCGCCCTCCCCCCAGGGGGTCATGATTTAAACAAACTTGAATCTACACTACCTGAGGATGCTTCCATATAAATTTGATCAATTATTGCTTTGTTATTCTTGAGAAGAAGATTTTAAAAGAATTTTCCTATATATTTCTATGTAAAACTTTGGTCGGCCATTGTGGCCCTGCCCTACCCCCGGGGGTCATGATTTGAACAAACTTGAGTCTACACCACCTGAGGATGTTTCCCCATATGTTTCATCTTTCCTGGCACAGTGGTTCTTGAGAAGAAGCTTTTTAAAACATACTACCAAATTTTCATTAATTCCAAATTATCTCCCCTTGAATGAGGGCGTGGCCCTTCATTTGAACAAACTTGAATCCCCTTCACCCAAGATGCTTTTTGGCAAGTTTCGTTGAAATTGGCCCAGTGGTTCTTGAGAAGAAGTCGAAAATGTGAAAAGTTTACAGACAGACAGACGGACGCCGGACAAAATGTGATCAGAAAAGCTCACTTGAGCCTTCAGCTCAAGTGAGCTAAAAAGGCTTCGTTTTACAATCTCGTAAGAAAACGCATACAGGTAATACACTCAGGTAACATCCTGTGTATATAGGTATCTATCCACAAGCCAGCGTCGTTCCCTCGGGCCTTCCCAGCCGATTCGAGTAAGCTCCACTCCACATCAAACTTACCTGAGGAAAACCGAGCGGTTACACAGACACTGAAAACTTGAAGCATGGCAACTTGCTGATTAAAATAAGTTAATTTATTTCTGTGATGTGTGTTTAAATTATTTAACGAGGCTGGGGGGTGGCAGCCATTTTCAGACTATTTCGATCTCCTTTAAAAGAAGAGCTCCATATAAAGAAATACAAAAATGATCAAATTTTAAAACTAAAATGTATGAATTTTTTCTTTGCCAAATGATAGTTGACAGCTTAAGATACCATATCTTAAAATATAAGTTAAATCTTATGGTTAATTTGTGATTAATTTGTTGACCCCCCAGCCTCCTTAAGGGCCCATATTTGTGTTTGTGTTTTATTTGAACCGGATACATTGCACCTCATACCTGAAATTTGTTCATGTTCATAGACATGATTTTAGTAATTTTCAAAAAGAGCAGAAAATAGAACTAGCTATGAAATTATTGATATTCTGAATAGAATGACTTGTGATTATTTTATTAACAATACCCCCCCCCCCCCAAAAAAAAATCATGTCGATATTTAGTTCATAGTCTTACAGTGTAGTGCATGATAATGGAGCAACATACCGGTATTCCAACACTTACGTGTGTTTTTTCAATTTTAATTATGTATCACTATCTACGAGGGTTGTCCCATAAAATCGTGGACAAAGCGTTTTTCTCTAAAAGTAATGGGCGCACTAAGCTGAAATTTTCAGTAAATGTTTATTCATCATATTTAAGTGAATCATAATGTTTTTGATAATATATATATTCAAAAATAAAGATTTTATTCTGCTTGAATGTGCACAAGGTACGGTCCTACGGCGCACGGTAAAAATAGCAAGGTTATATTAGAGAAGACATACGAATTAATTCGTAAGAAAAGTTTTCAATACATAAGATTAGGATGAAAATTATCCTAATTCCATTCCTTAATCAATTCTGTCGTCTTTTTAAAAATTTCAAGGCATTTGGTTAATTTTTGGCAGTTTCCCGAGCATTTGAAATGGGAAAGTAATAAACACAATACACGAAAAATGGCGACTTTTTATGACGTTACGGCGCACCGGAGAGCAGTTCAGATAAATTAGGATGTTGTAATGACGCCTTAAGAGACTTTAAATGAATTTAGAAGAAAGAAAATATGAAAAATATCACCAGATCTTTAGTATATAAATGAAATGAAAGTTTTCTTAGTGAAGTCTTCGTGATCGAGTCCCCAGATAGTACAAAACATATGGACAGACTGCCATTTGTTATAGCAAAGGACACTGTCACTGTCGACCGTCGATGTGAGATTCTCTTTTAGTTGAATGATGGTGAGGATACTGTCTGTAACTTGCTAATAAATATTCAGAAGATCGCATGAGTGTGCCTTATTTGTTTCTTAACTGGTTATAGATACTCACATATGTAAATCAATAAAATTTCTAAATTTAAGTGGGGCTTATCCAACTTTAAGTTTAGCAAAGATGAAACGTGACGCTGTTTAGACACTTTGACGTTATCATCCGTGCGCCGTAGGGCGATACAGTACATAACATAAAATATCACAATTTGTTTACCTATGCATATATCTATTTGAAATTTGCTATGTATATTCATAATTTATCTACTAAAAAGTGGTGAAAATTTCAGAACGCAGTGATGACTATTTTTCAAACTAGACAACTTGTCCACGATTTTACGGGACAACCCTCGTATCATCGTTTTTCATGCTAGTATTTATAACAGACATGTACACAGTTGTAAATAGGGCTGGGACGATATATCGATATATCGTGATACATGTGAGGACGATACCTATATCGATACATATGAAAAAATATCGACATATCCCCCCCCCCCATCTTACTTCTATTTTTGTTTATTAATATATAAAGTAAATGAGTTGCGTCAAGCGAAAAGGGACCTTCGTGACCAAATTTTCTAAAATCGGTTTTTGGCCGTTTCTGAAAGAGATAGTTTTTCTGAATATAGAAACCAAATTTTTTATAATATACCTTTTAATTTCTTATTAAAACTCAAAAGGAAAGCAATGAAGTGCTAACAAGATAACGCTGTAAAACGTTACATAACGTCACACAACGTCATTGATAACTGAAACGTCACTACTTATCATCCCTTTGTATTAGTTAGAAATAATTTTTTTCTAGATGTATTTTATTTTTTTTTCAATATCCGATTTTCCAAATTTTAGCATTTATATATGGTCGTATACATGTATTTTGTAAAAATAAATAAATTAATGATAATTTAAAGATTGTGTGTTGTACAATTTAAAAAAAAAAACGTGATTTTTATTTTCATGTTAAAAATATTAAGGAATTTAATTTGTTCTGCAATTAAAAAAAATACCGATTAAAAAACACCTAGGTTACGTATATATCTATAGGCTTGATGCAGCACAATCAATTCAAAGTTAAATTCTACTTTCAGAGTATGATAAAATGGTTAACATATAATTTACATGTTGAAGCTTTTTAGCTCACCTGAGCCGAAGGCTCAAGTGAGCTTTTCTGATCACATTTTGTCCGTCGTCCGTCTGTCTGTCCGTCCGTCTGTAAACTTTTCACATTTTCGACTTCTTCTCAAGAACCACTGGGCCAATTTTGACCAAACTTGGTACAAAGCATCCTTGGGTGAAGGGGAATTTAAATTATTAAAATGTTCTCAAGAACCACTGGGCCAGAAAAGCTGAAACTTATGTGGAAGCATCCTGGTATAATGTAGATTCTAAATTGTTCAAATAATGACCCCCGGGGGAAGGGCGAGGTCACAATGGGGAATCAAAGTTATATATAGAAATATATAGAACAAATCTTTGAAAATCTTCTTCTCAAGAACCACTGGGCCAGAAAAAGTGAAGCTTATGTGGAAGCATTCTGGGGTAGTGTAAATTCTAAATTGTAGGAATCATGACCCCCGGGGGAAGGGCGGGGCCACAATGGGGTATCAAAGTTTTACATAGAAATATATAGGAAAAATCTTTGAAAATCTTCTTCTCAAGAACCACTGGGCCAGAAAAGCTGAAACTTATGTGGAAGCATCCTGGTATAATGTAGATTCTAAATTGTTCAAATAATGACCCCCGGGGGAAGGGCGGGGCCACAATGGGGAATCAAAGTTTTATATAGAAATATATAGGAAAAATCTTTGAAAATCTTCTTCTCAAGAACCACTGGGCCAGAAAAAGTGAAGCTTATGTGGAAGCATTCTAGGGTAGTGTAAATTCTAAATTGTAGGAATCATGACCCCCGGGGGAAGGGCGGGGCCACAATGGGGTATCAAAGTTTTACATAGAAATATATAGGAAAAATCTTTGAAAATCTTCTTCTCAAGAACCACTGGGCCAGAAAAGCTGAAACTTATGTGGAAGCATCCTGGTATAATGTAGATTCTAAATTGTTCAAATAATGACCCCCGGGGGAAGGGCGGGGCCACAATGGGGAATCAAAGTTTTATATAGAAATATATAGGAAAAATCTTTGAAAATCTTCTCAAGAACCACTGGGCCAGAAAAAGTGAAGCTTATGTGGAAGCGTTCTGGGGTAGTGTAAATTCTAAATTGTAGGAATCATGACCCCCGGGGGAAGGGCGGAGCCATTATAGGGGAATCAAAGTTTTACATAGAAATATATAGGAAATTTCTTTGAAAATCTTCTTCTCAGGAACCACTGGGCCAAAAAAGCAGAAACATATGTGCCCATGGAAGGATCATGGGGTAGTGTAGATTTCAAAATGTCTAACTTATGATCAGTGGGGTAGGGTAGGGATGCATTATGTATAACAAGGGGGAAATCTGGTAAAGAACAGAATGGTCAAAGCTTCTCAGGTGAGCGATGTGGCCCATGGGCCTCTTGTCTTATGTGCCACCTATTCTCTAATTTATACGTTGTTTCATGCAATATTTTATTGACCAAGTCAAGGGTCCCGTATGACATTCTTACTTACAGATGTACATCTAAACATTACTTGAATATAGTTCATGCACAGTTACAAACATGAAAATTTAATAATCAGTTAAAATCATATTCGGTGTCAATGAGAACAAGACAATCTAATATGTTTAGATGGTGTGAAATGGGCCTCACCCCCTGAAAATCCAAACAATATACACACTTTCAACGGTAGAAATTTCCTTCAATTTAATCTCGGCATGTGATTGTACGCAAAAGTTTCAATTATTTGCTTTTTATACTTTTTAATAGATAAATCTCATTATGCATAATGTGCACAGTCGGTAATTCTCGGCTTACTCCGCTATACTACATTCAAACAGGTATACGAACCATCCGAGGAGCTCCGAGTGATATGTGTACGCCGTACACCCACCAACCCAAAGAAAATAAATAAAATAGAATAAAATAAATGAAGTCACAAATAAATGATGATTGTAGGATTTTTTCAAAAAACGTAGTTAAATTTTACTGAAAAAAATCCTGACTTTTCATTCCTATAGTCAGGTTATCACAGGGTGGGTAATTCTGAAAATAATTAAGAATGTCAAAATTTCTTTCATTTCTGATTTAAAAAAAAATAAATCATATGCAGTAAACAGACAGGTATAGAAAGCAACTTCATTTGTGGGAAAGGGCTTTATAAAAGGTTATTATACTGAGATAAAAAAGGGAGTCATCAGACAATATTATTACAGTTCATAAAAAAAAGAGTTCGTAAATATAAGCATTGATTTTGCAATCGCAGTGTAAATTGAGATAGTTATTCTGCAACACTAACAAAAAGGGGTGCACAGCTTCCCAAATATCAAATTATCATGATCATCTGCAAATATCATCTACAATAAGAAAGAATACGGAACTACCGAGGTTTTTGAAAAAAATCTGCAAAACTTTACTGATGATGTGAATTTCAAGACAATGATCCGGTACTTCATTCATCGATCAAATATTTGACCAATATTTTTTTAGAAGGAGGGGTGGGGTTGGGGATATGGTGAATGTAGAGTGTTTTCAAAGTGGTTGTGGTTGAACTAAGAAAGAAATACGTAAAAACGAAAATGAATAATTAAAGCAAAATTTAAAGGAAAAATAAATTAATTAAAATTAATTAAGAGAGAATAAAAAAATAAAAATTCAGAATTTATCCTTGAAAGGCTTTCCTTTCCTTAGTAATAAAGAAAAATTGCACATACAAAAAAGGGTGGTGTAATCAAACCATTTTTAAAATTACAATATTACTCAAGATGTGCTCATACTTTTAGTCCAAAACTTATCTTTTTGCCTGAAATAAAATAAGTAATCAGAAAATAAAACTAACGGCCTACATGCGTCTGATTTTACATGACCTTTTTCGATCTTAATTTTCGACTTTAACAACATCAGCTTTACCCAAAGTTGCCGTGTTTAGTTTTAATTTATTGCAATTAATTTAGGCAATGAAAACAAGACCACAAATAAATTTTGAAAATGACCCACTGTATATTATTTTCGCATTGCGTCATGCAGATTTTAAAGCTCAGACAGTTGCGCCAAAGGTGACGTGTTAATGAGTCCGTTCGTATGGCTTTCGCTGCTTCATCCTTTATGACATGGCTACAGATACAGGTTCCTAGCTGCTGCGTTCATATTTTTTTTTAATATAATATGTATTGACAAAATGCTATTTCATCTATGCTAGAATCAGTGAACTTGATTCAAATATTTAATCTCTGATGACAAACTTTTGGCACTAAGTCGCTAATTCTCGATCCTTTCTGTATAACAGATAAACAATCCAGGATGTGTTACATGTAACCCCCCCCCCCCCCAAAAAAAACATTCAGTTGAAATAAATGCAGGGGACCACTTGCTTATATGTAGAGACTAAAGCTCAGCCGGAAAGGCCAAAGAAGCGATTGTTTTCAGAGCTTAAGGTAGAAACATACATTGATTTTTTGATGAACATTTTTGACAGCTCACGAATAAAACCAATCATAAACAATCAAAAATTGAATTTGTTTATATATTATTTTGGAAAAATTACCAGTAAATTTATAAATTGTACATTTTTCAAGACAGTTTTAGGCGTGTCTATTTTTTTAACATATCTATTACGCAAATATATTTTTTGTTTTGTTTTATCGTATGAATTTTTTTCTATCAGCAAATGCACCGGCGCCACGTCACGTCTTTGAAGCGCTATTGTGACGTAATTACGTTTATGTCACAAAGGCCCCTTTTCGCTTGACGCAATTCAAATAAGATAAATATAAATATAGATGTGAAATAAATGATTATTTACACCACTTAAATTGAGTAAAATATTTTGAATAAATTATTCTTATTTGCAAAGAAATAATTTGCTTATTTCAATGTAAAAACAGATTTTATAAGCAATTAAACATATCGTGATACATATCGTATCGTGGCTCAAATATCGTGATACGTATCGATATAGAAAAAGTTGTATCGTTCCAGCCCTAGTAGTAAAGGTATTTTTTTTAAAAAATGAAACCAAATGACTGTGATAAATAAACACATAGCTACATGTAACTGCAACTGCATGGGCTAACTGTGAACACCGGGTTACAGTGCAAATAAAAAGAAGCGATATCATGGGATTCTTTAAATTTTAATTCTACCTTTTTAGCAATTTGAAGATCATCTGAGGTGGCATTATTGATTTTAAAAATAAATATATTCGATAAATTATCGATTGTACTTGTATTACTGTTAACAGACGAGAATTAATTAATTTTGAGTGACTATTGGTAAAAAAAAGATGTTTTTTATTAAACAATTTGAAAAAACTTATAAATGGATTTTTAAAGAATCCATGTAATGGTATATATCTATAATATTAATGTGGTCGTAATCTTAACCCCCCCTTTCGACACGATTAAAAAACGACAAGACTTTACAGGTAAGAACATCTAAGCTGAAGAATAATGGTAGCTGGCCCCGCCGCGGTGTAAACACGGTCTCAGGTAGCACCGCGATCAAAACCCGTGACCGTGTAACACGGAAAGGATTAATACACCGCGGAGGGGACGCGGTCTAATACGGGATCCGCATTGCCTGTACTGTAGTAAAACATGCATATCACAAAGCACTAGGGACGGATGATTTGCTTTATTATAAGGGTAATTCGTTATACCCATTAAGTTTATATTTGTCTAAGTCTTGGGGGATAGAAAATCAGTTCATTGTAAGCATCATTTCATTCTAAACATGTTCACTATGAGCAATCCCTTCACCAAGTATGACATTTCAGAAAGTCTCTTTTAAAAAATTGCATTTTTTTTAAATATTTAAAAAAAATGCAAAGCATTTGTTAAAAAGAATGGCCTTGCTTGTTTAAACCTGACATACATGTATGTGTTCAAAATGCAACTATTGGAAAAGTAATATTAATAACAATTTGAGAAAGAAAAAATAAAAAAATTAGTGTTTGCATTTCATAATATAGATGGGGAACCTTCATGCATCTTATTGCCATTACTGAAATCCCAAATCCATGGAGAAGGAAACTGGATGATGGAAAAGATATAACAATAAATACAAAGAATAAAGGAAAAATGGCACTAGAGTTTTGCGAGAGGTTCATGGCTGAACCATTGCCAGATTATCCAGATGATGATGAAACGATAGAAGAACAGTTAAAAGAGGATGAAAGAAATCTAGCTAGGGAGAAGATCAAAAACATTGCAGAAACAGGTGAATGGCAGAAAATAAATATTACATTTGGATTTTCTTCAGGATGGTATTTTTTCAAATTTATCTTGAAAGAAAATCAAGAATTAGACAATAGTTCCTTTGTAATATAGGTCATAACCCTTAAATCAGCTGAATCATATAATCATGATGAATTGAAGTTATGCATTCAATTCCTTGTACTTTTAAATTAATCTTTCATCTTCTTTATATTTAATATCATTTATTTTATGTATTATTTATATTAAATCCTCTTCATGCAATTCATTCAGATTGTATCTGCTGGGGGAAGCATCGGGCCACAATAAGGGCTGAAATTTTCAGATTTAAAAAACTTTTTTAAAAATTCTTTAAAGCGCATATGAGCTGAATTTTTTGAGAATTTTATTTTGTTATTAAATTTGTCTTTATTATAAATTTGTAAGGAATTTAAATCTTTATAATCAATAAGACTTTAAAAAAGTATTAAATTGTATCAAAAGAAAGACCTCTGTACAATCAAATATTTAGTAATAGTATTATTTAAGAAAAAAAAACATAATTGAGTCATAAAGAGCTTGTAGATAACAAGAGGCCCATGGGCCCCATCGCTCACCTGAGTAACTTGGGTGATACAGTTCTTTACAAGATTCCCCCTCTTGCTAAACCTATCATGCCCCACTACCCCCTTCCCTTTCATGATTTTAAAACTTTAGAATCTACACTACCCCAGGATGCTTCCACATAAGTTTCAGCTTTCCTGGCCCAGTGGTTCTTGAGAAGAAGATTTTTAAAGATTTGTTCTATATATTTCTATGTAAAACTTGGAATTCCCTATTGTGGCCCCACCCTACCCCCGAGGGTCATGATTTTAACAAATTAATATCTACACTACCTAAGGATGCTTCCACATAAGTTTCAGTTTTCCTGGCCCAGTGGTTCTTGAGCAGAAGATTTTTAAAGATTTGTTCTATATAGTTCTATGTAAAAATTAGATTCCCTATTGTGGCCTCGCCCTACCCCGAGGGGTCATGATTTTAACAAATTAATATCTACACTACCCAAGGATGCTTCCACAAAAGTTTCAGCTTTCCTGGCCCAGTAGTTCTTGAGAAGATTTTAAAAGATTTGTTCTATATATTTCTATGTAAAACTTGGATTTCCTATTTTGGCCCCGCCCTACCCCAGGGGGTCATGATTTTAACAATTTAATATCTACACTACCCAAGGATGCTTCCATATAAGTTTCAGCTTTCCTGGCCCAGTCATGGTTCTTGAAAAGAAGATTTTTAAAGATTTGTTCTATCGTAAATCTGGAAATTTTTGCTGTAGATAAATTTTTTGCAAATTTGTGAGTTCATTGCATTCTCAAAAATATTTTTCTTAAAAATAAATTACCTATAAGAAAATATAAACAAAGCAGTGGTCATTTGCAAAATTTTGAAACGTAAGAATTAATCAACAGCATTTTGACCCGAATTCGCAAAATAAATTGACGTAAAAATTTCCAGATTTACGGTATATATTTCTGTGTAAAACTTGGATTCCCTATTGTGGCCCCGCCCTACCCCCTGGGAGTCATAATTTTAACAATTTAATATCTACACTACCCATGGATGCTTCCATATAAGTTTCAGCTTTCCTGGCCCATTGGTTCTTGAGAAGAAGATTTTTTAGTGACTCCACCCTATTTTTGTCTTTTCTTGATTATCTCCCCTTGTAAGGGGACTTGGTCCTTCATTTTAGAATTTAAACTCCCCTTCTTCCAAGGATGTTTTGTACCAAGTTTGGTTAAAATTGGGCCATTGATTCTTGAGAAGAAGTTGAAAATGTAAAAAGTTTACAGACGGACAGACAGCTAGACAGACGGACGGACAGACGGACGACGGACTAAATGTGATCAGAAAAGCTCACTTGAGCCTTCAGCTCAGGTGAGCTAAAAACTACTACAAATATAAAAAACAGAAGTTTAAAAATGTTTTTTTAATTTCTCTGGCCTTGAAATATTTAATGACAATTTTTGCAACAAAGAGTTTTGACATCAAAGTTGCAGCTCATATTGCTTTAAAACTATTTTTTTCAAAAACCATAAAACCAGAAAAGCTGAAACTTTTGTGGGAGCTTTTTTAACTAAAGGTAGAATTTGAATTGTTCACATTGATCATGTTCCTTGGATTCAAGATGGGGCCACTGTAGGGGAACAAAATGTGGAAACTTCCTGAAGTTGCATATGTTGTAAATTGTTTAGACCATTGTTCCAGGGGTTGGACGGGGCCACAAAGGGGTATCAAAATTTTACATACATAGGGAAAAAATTTCTCCAGAACCATGCAATGGACTTGAAATTTAAAACTATTTGAATACTTCTTAAGGTAGTGTAGTTTGTATATTGTAAAGATCATGGTCCCCAGGAGTAGGGTGGGGCAACAATTGGGAAACATGTTTGAAACTCCCGTACTCAAAAACAGCAAAGCCTTGTGATGAAAAAATATGAAAATGGGTCAATCCTTTAAAAGTGGATATTCTTTTTTCTTCAAATCACTGCCCCTGAGAGGCCACAAAGATGATCAAAAATTTTCATAGGAATACTTGTTTCTTAATCCCTTATTTATATGCATAAAAAATTGATGAAGTTATCATGAGTCTTATAAATATCAGTTATATTTAGTTAGTGTATATAGATTCAAGTTTGTTCAAATCATCTATTCTAAATCTGGAGAATATATATAGGGTTGGCACACATAACATTAAAATGTTTCAATTTAATACTAAACTGAATTCTATTTTTCACTAGTGAAAGTGCTCAGAGATGTATGTGGCCCATGACCGGGTTTTTTGCTTAATTCCTTTTGATAAATGGCCTTGTTTTGCTTACAGGAACTAAAGATAGAGCAGGGCAAGACTTGCGAATGTCATTGAGAAACTCAATAATGGGCAGGTCAATGAATAGAGACTCCTACAGTAACAATCTGGAGAGGTCAAGGAAAATTACCCTAGGTAATGCAGATTTCCTTAAAAAGTCAGCAAAATTCCTTGAAGATATTAAAAATCCAACTGATGATGAAGTATCAAGAGTACGCTACAGGAAAAACAAACACAAGGATAAATTAACCCCATATATTGGGAAGACACTACCAGAAAATGAGAGTGCAGGAGTCAGAAGGTTTGGATCCACAGCACCTGCACAGAGAGATTTCTTGGAAAAGATGCGATCACATAGCACCCTGACAGAGAGATATAAGCTAGGGGCTACTAGAAGGGAAACCGGGGCAGCAGGTATTGGAAGGTCTTTCAGAAGAACTGATGATGTTGACACAGAAGAGGATATTTATGATGAAATTCCCGCTACAGGGACACTGGGCAGAGCTTGGGTGAAAAAGATGCGAGAATTCAATAAGCCGTCATCCTCCACTGTACGGAATGGAAGAACTAACAGTGGTTATGTAAGTAATAAGCTACTTCAGAGAATCTGTGTCCCCTGTTTAAGGAAAAAAGGAGGGCATGTGCGGACCTAAAGGTGGTGGGGTGGGGGAGGGGGTAAAATGGGGACATTTTAAGAAGAATGCATGGACAGGACAATAGGGAGTTACAGTATAAAATTAAATCGCAAAAACTTAAAAGCTTCTTGATAGATCACCCAGAAATAAAAATATTACACACACAATGTATGAATTTATGACCTTGACCTTTGACCTCAAAATCAATAGAGTATTCCTTAGGCCATAGGTTATGGTATAAAATTTCACTGCAAAAGCTCAAAGGCTTCTTGAGATATCGCACAGAAACAAAATTGTTAAAACAGACAGAATATATGACTATGACCTCTTACTTTTTGAAATAAAAATCAATAGAAGTCTTTCATTCTCCATGGACAGCTGTTTCATTGCAAAAGCTCGGACTTTTTAGATACATTATACCATGCAGAAACAAAAGTGCTACAGACAGAATACACTGTATAAGTCAGTTTTCTAGTGTAAAATATCATATTTTGTAAGTAAAATCTTTCTTAATCTAACATAGAAAGTGTATTCTTTTAATGAATGATGAAATTACCATAATGCCACTTTAAAAATATGGAGCACAGTCATTACTTAAATAGCATATAGTAAATAGCTCTTTACATTTTACAGAAAGAAAAAAAATCTGTTTAACCAAATGTAGTTACAGAATTACTTCAATAGCAAATAGTTTATAGTTCTTTACACTATACTAAAAAAATATCTGATTTACTAATATGTAGTTACAGAAAAGAGGAAAAAACTAGAGGAAAAAGGTAGATTGCTCTGCATGCATGCCTTCTGTATGTGTTTTTTTGACTGCAAATACTTTAACATAATTAGAGTACATGTATTGGTATAATTGTCAAGTACATGTTGTCTGTATAGTATGATTTATAATATGTGGTTGTAACATCTCAGAAATGAATTTTTAAAAAAATGTAAACCAACTTTCTTTCATTGTATTTTTATTTTCCCAGATTAAAGCATGTTGTTATTTGAATACAGTAGTAGATTTTCTTTGAATTTAAAAATTCCTCTATCAAAAGAAAAAATATTCCTTTCAAAACACAGAATATAACTTGTTGAATGATACATATGGAAATAACGAACAGTATTCAAGATCAAAAATCAAAACAGCAGAGGTGGGATCAGGTGCCATGGAAGAATGAGCATCCCCTGTCGACAAGTCACAGCCGCTGTGTGCTCCTTGTCATGATCGGGAAAAAGCAGAAAAATCTGACCTTAATTCAGTGTATAAATAATAAACTAACAATTAGGCCAGCATTTTTTTATTTTTAGGTTTACAAACCCGCCGCTCAGGTTTTTGAATTTTCAGAAAAAAAATAAAATTGAGAAAAACAGATTTTTTTTCTTTCCGATGTCAAATTTGAGTCGGGATCGAGATTTCAAATTTACGAACTCGTACTTCCGGTTTTAAAAAACATGGCGGATAATGAAGGGAGATTTGTGTCAAATCCATAGCAGCACTAAAGCTTGGTTTAATGTAAATATTTATCGATAGGAGTGCCATTTAAAACATTTAACCCGTTCAGAGAACAATAAAATGCTGACGACTTTGTTGCAAAGTGACATGTTGGTGAGATAATTATGTATCCGTATTCAAAAGTAACTGTCTTTAATTGTAAATTATTTTCCTCCCACAGGTTTAAAACTGCCCATGGTAGCTATTGTCAGAGACATTGTTTAGGTTTCTGTCATAACTTACAGTCTTAGCATCATTCTTCAGAAAGGGGTCGCTTATGCATCAGATGTAATGAATAAAACTATGGGAGAAGTTAAGTCCATTTGAGGAAGAAATAAACAATAGCCTAAAGGAATAAAATATTTCAACTATTTAAAAACAAGAATATACAAATATATACAGGCATGTAGTATCGTTTATGGCAGCCAGAAAAATTATTTTACACTTAATTGAAAAAAATTCCACCCTACTCCTCAATACTCATTGGGAATACTCCCTGTCTGTTTTATGAAAGGAATTATTACTTTTATAGCTCTCGAGTATATTAATATTTTAGAATGAATTTCTACCTAACACACATTGAAAACAAAAATGAAGATATATAAAAAGAGATTTAAAAAATTGATTTTTTTTAAAATCTGTATTTTGTCCAATATCAAAAGATTTATATCACTGCCCCCAACTGGTAGATGATGAAATAAACAATTAAAGGTTGTATTTTCCCCTTTGTAACCCTTATGTGTCCAGTGGCAAGAAGCCTGTTAGGAGAGCATTAAAAAAGAAGCAAAAATTAATGTAGAAAAGTCGATAATGTATCCAAAATATAATTTTATTTTTTTTTTTATTTCCTCCTCCTACGGGACTTTTTCATTCTGATGTTCGTAAACCTAAAAATAAAAAAATGCTGGCCTTAGTATGAAGCTAGGTTAGGAAAGAGCAATGTCTCTCCATATTTGTAAAAATCTAGTTTTAAGTGATGCAATTAAAAGAAAGTTGCTTTACAAATATGAGTTGTGCATTGTTAACAAACATCTTAATAACAAATTTCCTTTAACTCTGATTCTATTGTTGATATTTCTTGTGCTATGTTTTTACTTGTCGCCATGATGAAAAAGTGCATCACTATCAGCTACTTTATTAACAGTGTAATTAAGTCACTTCAGGAATGTCTGGGCTTCAGTGTCCCTATTTACATGTAATCAAGTGAATTTTTTTTTAATTTAAAGGAATGGTTTGAATATAATTTTGGATAAATATTAATAATTGGTATTTCTGAAAATGAAGACTATGGAAAAGAAATTTATAAATAAACTTTTCTTCTGATTATCTTTTACTAGTTATTTTACATTTTGAGTTGTACCCTGTCAAAATCATCAAATGGGCATGTAGCACAAAACTGTTCATTTAGGTTATACCGTATTCCTAAATGTATTTACGTGCATTTTTGAAAATCAAATGCATGAGCATAAGAGTTAATTGATAGCTCTTTTGAATAAAAAGATCCATTTATTATATTGATACACATAAAAGCATTTAGTTAAAAGATAATGATAGGAAAATATTGCAAAAATGTTTTGTTCTTTTTTTTTCAGAATCAGTGGCTGAACTGAGAGAAGATGGTTGAAACAAAATTCAGCCATTACAAGTGATGCAGAGGTCAGAATGTCTTTCAAAAGTTTAAGAGTGGACTCGAGTACTCAGCTTTGTAAATAGCCTGTCTGAAGACTGCAGATAATGCTTATGTTATATTTTATAAATATATACACATGTGATATAGACTTGATTTTTACCTATAACATTGCTGACTTTTTTGGCATTTTCATGGTATTACGTGTTTATTAGTGTAAAGTATTAATTTTTTGAAAAAAAAAATTGTACTCTTTTTATGTATATTTCATTATAAAATTATAGTGACATACAATCTTTCTACAAATACTGTATACAGGGAAATATTCGCCCCTGTTTTATTTTTGCCCCTTTTGCCCTTACATCGTTTGGGCGAAATTAAAAAGGGGCAAATTCAAAATATACAATATATTTTCTGAAACAAAACTGTGACTGGACAAATTTAAAACGGGGCAAAATTGGTTGCAAGTGTGAAAGGGCGAAATTTAAATGGGGCGAAAATAACCCTGTATACAGTAATTTCTAAAAAGGAATAATCAGTGGTATTAATTGTTCACATTTTATATAAATTTTTATTCCTTTGTGGTTTTGATGATTTTTTTTTTTTTACATATATTTTTATTATTTCTAATTTTATAATTACTCACAAACAAATCTATATACAATCACATTGCATCTACCAGTATGTGCAGTTTTATTTTGGATGTTATTTCTATGGAATATATTATCTTTACTAAATTTTTAGAAACATGGTATAGATGAACACATGTACATAAATTTTAATCACCTCACTTTGAAGAACTCTTTTTCAGAGCAGAAAAAGTAGACCAAGTAGGTAAAGGAAAATGATTTTAAAAATTAATTACAATGTTTTCTTAGTTATTTTTTTCACAGGAATTGCAGTTTAATTAAACTCTTCTGTCTATGATGCAAAACATAAGCAATGGCCTTTATGACAGATATAACTTTCTTCAATTATCATTACTTAGTTGACATTTCTTCAGGAAAAAAGGTTTTTCTAGTGTTATTAGCTGTTAGTTGTTATAAATTATAATTAAAACAGATTTACCAAAATGATTCATATTTGATCACTGAAATGCTGTGCATTTGACATTGGTGATGGAAACCTAGGATTTATATTTAAAATACTGAATATTGTAAATCCTTTATTGTGGAAAGAGAGGTTTGATAAATTAATGGTTGTATTTTATTACAAATATATACAGATATATCTCAGTTAACAATGGTTGAAATAAACAATTTAAAAATAATGCAATTTTTTTTTTTTTTTTTTTACACTTTTACAAAAAGATTTAAAGGGTGAAATTCCAGCATTGCAAGTGACATTTACTTTAGGTTAGCACACAGGCCTTTAGATCGCTTAGAAAAAAAATTTAGGTGTTAAAAAAAAAAAAATAAAGGTTTGATATTCTTTACATAGGGTACCTACTTTTGCCAATAAAATTCTTATAAATCAAATGCTTTACAATTGTACTTTCTATCCATATCTATTCATATATAAACAAACTTCATTACTACCAAAGTTCATTCCGTAATTCCTTATACTTCTCGACATAAAATGAAATCAATTCCAAAATTGACCTTAATTTTTTTACTCGACATCAGCTCGGCAATCGGCAATCCTCGGCTGACTCCGCTACGCTCCATTCAAACTGTGCAATATGGAACACCAACACTGCCTTATAGCATACAACTATGCATGTATTATGTCAATTTATCATTACGTGATGTGAGCATATCTTTACGTTATGCCAATTCTTTATGAGATTATGTAAAAATATCTTTACATCATGTCAATGCTGCATTACATGAAGTAAATACATCCTTTCATTATGTCAGCACTTCATAACTTGAAGTCTGAAAATTCATTATGAAGCGATAATGTGTTTACATTGTGTTAAAACTTTATTATGTGAAATGAATGTTTCTTTACATCATTTCAAATATGAGAGGTCAAAATTGCATTACGTCAAGTGAATTGTGTTTTATAATTAAACTCATCATTACATGAAGTCAAAAATCCATTCCTTTTCGAGAGTGTATATTTTTATTATATCAAAGCATTATTACATGATATGGGTTTATCTTTATTTTACGGCGAGAGCATCATGATGTGAGGTGAACACATCTTACCTTTATGTCAGTGCTTTATTACGTGGTGTAAAAAGTGTATGACATTATGTGAACATATCTTCATATTATATCAACACTTTATCACATTATGTCAAAACTCTATTCCGTGATGTGGATATATAATTACGTTACTGAGTATGTCAACTCTTTCTTATGTGATCTTAAAATATCTTTATATTGTGTTAACTCATCATGTTGATTCCAAAAGTGCATTACCTGATGTAAAAATACATTTACATTATCTCAAAGCTGTATATCTGGTATAAAATGAATGTTGTGTTTTTTTCAATTTCGATGATACGGAAGAATAGAGGCAAAATATCATGGTTCCCAAACATAACTTTACAATAGAAAATGTAATGTTCATTGAAAGTACAGCCCCAACCCCCACTTTTTGTTGAAGTATAGTCCACTGAGGGTAATGTAGTATATCTGACAAAAAAACTCCTCCTACAGTTTTGGTCGAAATAGGATTTCAATTTTTTTTTTGGCTTCTCAATAACTTGGCACGAAAAAGATGATACGTCACACACTGGAATTAGTAATTTTTTCAACTATTCCAGGGCCAGAATTCTATTACAAAAAATCTACCAATCCCTCATCTAAATCAATTGAATATGCCTTAGTAAGGTGAACACATATCAGTAGCGGATATTTTGAACCAAAAAAAATTGTCCAAGCCTGAAGGGGGACGGTTTATGGTTGGAGACCAAGGGGGAAAGCAGAGAAGCTCGCAGGCTTTATAGTTTTATAAAAAAAAGTTTTCAACTTAATTCAGCTAAACTTAATGTGAAACTTGCAATGTCCTACAAAGTAAAACCAATAAATGTATTAATTTTTTGTACATGTAGATTTTGGTCACTTCGGGATTTCCTCCACCCAACCAACCAGTGCACGTGTGTTATACGATGTGTTTACACTTTAAAAAAAAAAAGGAAAGTTCAAGACTGATAAAAAAAAAATTATGACAATGTACTTAGTAAGATCAGAAGTTTAAGACTTTTATCCAAAAAAAACAAACAAACAAACAAACAAACAAACAAATAAACAAACAACAATTCAAAATAAAAAGAAAAAAAATTGCTGCACGACTCATAATATTTGATTTATTTAATTATCAGATTAAAGTAAACGCCATGAATTTGACGGACTTTAATTCACAGTCGCGGTGTTAAGGCTTTGCACGTTTCAAGATTGTCAATCCTTTGTCGCTTAAAATTTTTATTTAAAGATGCCATTCCCAAATCGCTGAGATTTCTTCTACGGTAATTTTCTCCCGCCAATTTTAGTGCTCTCGGAACGCGGATTTCAATGTAAGTTAGCACACATAACGTTTGAATGAAGCGTAGCGGAGTCAAGATTACACAATACGGTATGTATATAAAGGCCGAGGATTTTTGCATAACGTAATAGTGAATCGACATAATTAGTGTGTTAATATCATAAAGAATTGACATAAAATAGGTTAACACAATGTAATTGTTGTTTAATTAAATGTCATGAAAAAACATAACGAAATGCAAGAATGTGTAAATTTAATGTCATAAAGATTGACATAAACAAAAAGTTTACAGTATGCAATAGTAGTGTGGGATAATATCATAAAGAACTACACAATATAATGGAAGGTTGACACAACGCAATAGTAGTGTGAGTAAATGTCATAAAGAGTTGACATAATGTAATGGAAGGTTGATACAATAAAATAATAGTGGGAGTAAATGTCATAAAGAGTTGACACTGCTTTCACAATGTAATATTTGTCTAACTGTCATATGGAGTTGACATTATGTATAGGAAAGTTCACACAATGCAATAGTAGTGTGAGCAATTGTCATAAAGAGTTGACATAATGTAAAGGAAAGTTCACACAATGCTATAGTAGTATGAGTTAATATCATGTAGAGTTGACATAATGTAATAGAAGGTTAACACAATGTAATAGTTGTGTGAGTAACTGTCATATGGAGTTGACATAATGTAATTGAAGGTTGACGCAGTGCAATTGTTGTGTTCTGCTATAAGGCAGTGACGGCGTTCCATAGTGCAAGTTATGTGCGAGGTACGAGTTATCCGAGGAACTCCGAGTGTTGTTGATGTAGACGTTTTCAAATTAACCTTACCCGAAAGGAATTATTACGGATATTGACTAAGAAATCAACTTTAAATTGTTAAAAGATTTTGCAAATAGTATGCAACTCTTCGCTGCACTTCAAACACTGTCTGTTTTCATGTGAACGACCAGGGGCTCAAGCTAATGTCGAGTAAAAGAAAGTAGGTCATTTTTGGAATTGATTTCAGAGTATCTCAAGAAATATTTGGAATTTCGGAGTGAGTTTTGGTAGAAATGAAGAATGTTTATCTATGAATAGATTTAAATAGAAAGTAGAATTTTAGAGCATTTGAATAAAAAATATTTTATTAGCGAAATTAGGTACCCAGTGTAAGAGTTCCATACCTTTATTTTTTTTTCACAAAATTTTTTAAGCGATCCAAAGGCCTGTGGGTTAGCAGCATGACAGCTACCATACAGGACTGTATGAATATGATGATACTAATATTTAGGAGCAGACTGCTATTAAAATGACCACAGGCACTAGTACTTGTCTCTTATACAGTGGACCCCCTGCTAAAAATTGGTAGTTGGTGCTTAAATACGAGTATGGATGGTATATCTACGGATTGACACTTGCTTGGGATGCTGAACCTGACCTATATTTGCAGGATAAATGTTTTTATAGTGGCTCAATATATATGGCTGGTTATGATTAAACTTGCATGGATGATACATCATCCAGTAGAAAGCATGCTACAACGCGATGGAAGTTTTAATTAAGAAATAAGAACATATGAGAAAAATTGCTGACGATAAAATGGAATATAATTGACTCGGGCAAGGTGCGTGGAACCACGAGCCTCTTGTCGTTTCTCTGAATAACAAGAAGATAGTCCAAATCTCGACCCCGTTTTTCATTTATAGATCATATATATTTTCTTGCATATATAATACGAGTCTGTACACTTGATTTTGCAACAAAGTTTATTTTGAGGTAACGATTTTTCCCCTTTTTGAGGGTGTGTATTAGATTATCAATCTGAAACCCCCTTCCTCGCATTTTCAGATGTGCGGCTAAACCTTCCAAATTATGTCTATGGGTTAAAAAAAAGAACAAGGTTTGAGAACTTGTTAATCTTTGATTTAGTTGTGTGAAGCTTGAAATAAATTGAAGTGGTTCTTTTAACTATTGAATTAACCGTTGATTAATTTATTGATCTATCTCAACACATTCAATCACGATCATCGGAAGTTGTACAAGCTAATTGATGTCGTGCAGTCAAACAAGGTCAAGAAAGGTCATCCCGAATTTCTAATTGACCCGCAACATGCATTTGGCTGATATCAAGAAAGCAACAAGGGAGTTGATGTTGATTTGTTACAGTATTAATTGCACAGAAGTAGAGATTTGAGGAAATCTCCAGTTGTCTGAAGCAGTGAAAGGCATATTCGTTGCTGCAGACGATCGATTTCGCGCCGACAGGAAAGGATGTCTGCAATCTATGTTCTGTAATCGCCTGACTTTTGTCATGTATAATGTATGCTATTCTCCATGTGGAAGTATGCTTCTTTCTTCTTTTGGTAAGTTTTCTACGTGTATTATGATTTATAGTTAGCATTACTGGAAAAGTTGACGATAAAGCATGGTTAAGATGAAACAGAACATCCAAATGGTTTTAAAGGGGAAGAAGTTAAAGCCATTGCCAGAATTTCAGTAATTTCAAAGAGAAAAATTTGTATCTTTTGCTACAAAGTTATTACTTATGATAATTTAAAGAAAAAAAGGCTAACTTTTTCGAAGAATGGTGAAGCCAATTTTTTTCCCCAAATTCAGCCAAATTACTCTGTGTTATCTTGCATCTTTATTGTCATGAAAGATTGAAAATTTCAAGAGGAATTAAGAACCAAAATAATTCAGTATAAAGACAATTTTAAAAGCACTAAAAAAAATCACGTCTTTTGTCACATTTGCAAAGCAGAGAGTGGTTGGAACTTCACGAACAGAGTCAACATTAACTTGAAAATTGATTTCAATATATGGTTAAACAAGCGAGTAATTTGTACATTTTACGAGAAATCGTCTTATGTTACATCCGATACTTACTTATGATGGCAATTAGTGAATGAAGAATTATATGTCAGTTATATTAGATTTCTTTTCTTTCACCGGTGGACTATAATATATTAATGACAAATTGACGAAAATGGAAATCCTCAACATGTAGCCGTCGCCTCTGCAAAACAATAAAAATTATCAATACACGATTTACGACGTTCAGGATTGATAAATACGTACACTACGAATTAAAATGCATATATTTTAGACAGGATCTGTTATTTCGTCCTCTAGACATGCAGCTAATTTCAACAATATGCCTGAAATCCTTTATATCTTTGGTTCCATGTAATAGACATATTACTGTAGAAACAGTCATCTCCAGAGATCAATTTTTCATTAATGAGACATCTGTAATTTGTACATTTACGAGGCTATTGTGAAACATAATTCCGAGTTCTTACCGACGATGGGAATACGTATACATACTGTGGTGAATTATTTAATCAGTGTTGTAGTGGCCACTGGTCAGATGGTTTTGCAGTGGTCCGTTAGACTTTCTGAACGAACTTTCAACTTTTAACAGACAGCGATTTTCCAGTTCGATCAAAATCAACCCTCCAAAACATAAAAAATAGAAATCGAGGAACTTTTTGTAGACAACCAGAGTTACATTTTGACTGGCTTAGTGGCATTTTCTTATTGTTTCTTTTCTCAAAAACTCTGTGCTTATTCCAAAACTTGTTTGAACAGAAAAACTAAAATTTGCACAAGTTTAGAAACATAGAGACCCACAATGAAACGCGAATATATATCGCTGCTTTGTTTCCTATGAGATAAAATCACTAAATGTTTTTATGGATATGGCTTATATATAGAAGCCCAACTTGGCAAGCGTTCTTTGTTATTTAAAATCTTTTGGGCTTCGTTATGGAAATTAAGATTTATAACATATGACGTCATTTGACATTACATTCTTAATGTTCTATAGAACAAACCGGTAGAGCAGCGGCTACAGTCTCATCAGAGATCTGCATAATATCTAATGTTAAAACTCGACCATGCTGTTATTAGCCAGTATGCCATTGAAGTATGCCATCGGTAAATCAAATATATACGACATGACGTCATAGAATCTGTCTAAGTGTCTAGAATGACAGAAAAAGCCATAAAACACAATATAATAATACCTCTTCTGCATTATGTGACCTTAGATAAACGAAACTCAGAATAAAAAGCTAATGGAAGTGGTAGATGAAATAGTCTCTTAACGGTTTCAAAACCAAAGTATGATAGAATGATTTATGCTAAATGCCTTATCTCATCCTCTGAAACGATAATGGCACTTTACTTCGCTCTTAAAAATGTGACTTTTTAAAGTATTAGTATAGTATACAAGTCATATACTTCATGACTGAAACCATACGTTCAAGATTAAGATGTTTTTAATTAAGATAATTGATTGTTTTATTTTCGAACTAAAGGGGGAAAAGTGTAGTTTTCCATCTCATGTAATACCCCTAAAAAGGCATAACCAATTTCTTATAGTCTTATAGTATGAACTTAAAGATATTTTAATGCAACCACAAAAAATTATGCAAATTAGAAAAAGGAAAGATACTATAATAGTAGAGTACATGTAACTCATACAGAACGTATGACATGCCAAAAAAAATTTTAACTGCATGGCAGCAGTACAGTTCCGCAAAAATATAATTTATATTCTTAATCATGCAAAGGCACGATAGCTTTGATATTAAGTTTGTGACTTCAATTCACGAAGCTTTGAAAATTATACCCTTGACTCGACATATAATTGCATAACAAAGTACACGTTTCTAGAAACGACGCAAATGCATTATGCTTTTATTACATATTTCAACAAAGGCCAAGCATGCTAGAAAGCAATTGCATTAGGAAAGAGTTAAAAGGATGCATTTATTGTCTTGGATATGAAATATACATGAGATCAGTTTTTTGCTATGCACTAACTTGCCACCTCTCAAGTTACCATGGGCGCCAGTGATTCAAATAGGTTATCGTTAAAGAGTAAAACTTTATATAATACTCTAGTATTGAGTAGTCTTGGTCTTTCCATAGAGACAAATAGATTTACTTGTTCGCCATTATCACCTTCAAAACTCTTGTATGCAAATGAACAGCGACTCAATTACGAGAGAGAGAGAGAGAGAGAGAGAGAGAGAGAGAGAGAGAGAGAGCAAAAACTCACAAAAAATATTCAGGTTGAAAATTTTAAATAGACTTTTTTAAACAATATGATCTTATGTTTACTATGCTAGAAATGTAATCCGTGAAACAAATAGGCATTTATTCGCCAAAAGATATGGAAAATAGTCAAGCAACAGTTACTTTACAACTCTACCAAATGAATTCTCATTATATCCTTTTTTGTCGTAATTCCATTAATACTGCATTCCCTAACCACGCTTCAGAAGCAGATCAGTTACTAGATGCAACTTTTTTCGAATTAATTAATTATAAACAATATTCCCGACTTTTTGAATCTTCTGTGATAAATTATGCAGACTAATCATACATCTCTTTCCTTGTTATCAAGAGTCTGGGCGTTAATCGGACCCACAGGGAATCGATCAGTTTCGTCGAAAAAGCCAACAAAACTTATTATCTACACAGGGGGGTTTCCCCAATAGGCCTGATACTAATGTGTATCACTCAAACTGTGTGTATTCACATTTGAATGAATGCAACACCAATATTACAGTCTATTGGGACTCCGTAAATAATAATTTTGACGCTGAAAGGAAATAATTTTTATTGATTCCTAATATTTACTGTTGTTCGTTTACATCTACTAGTATTTCAATTACTTACAGAAGGTTTGGAGGCTTCGATTAATGCTAAAACACAAGAAAAGGATCAGAGAACCTTTGTGTATAATAAAGAGGATATTCGTTTTCTTATCTCTCTCTCTCTCTCTCTCTCTCTCTCTTTTTTTTTTTTGGCATATACATTGTAGTATCGATTTTGAAATGATCCATTTTTTATAACTAATGACAAACTTCATAGTGAATTTCAATTCTTCAAAAAAGATTAATAAGATTGGGAGATAGCAGTTCCCGTCAAGGGTTATATTAAATTTTAACCGAATGAAGCATATATCAAAGTGATAATAATTTAGCTATATATATTTGATATCATAATAAGTAGCTGTGTGTCGATGGCCAGATTGCCCATATATGGTTAGATGTGGATTGCAAATGTGCTTAGTCATTCTGGACGAATTGCTCCAATCACTCATGCATCATCAGTGACAAATCACGCTTCTTGTATGGACTTAACTCTCCTAATGTGTTGTTTTTCCTCCATCAATCCATATACAGGCTTGTTTTTCTATTGTAGCACCGAGCGAACTCTTCAAATGACTGATTGAAAAGGTGTAATACATCCCTCAATTGTTCTTGCTTCGAACTGACTTTGACTTTGGACCAAACTATTGAAAGGCATCAGTTTCAGTCACGACAAGAATCGGCGAGCTGTATTGCAGGAATTAAAGACCACTAAAAACAAAAACGATCACAATTAGATCTTTAAAAGCCGGATGGCATTTATCGATTTGGCTTTTCTGACAACAAAAAAGGCTCATTGATGGAATGTCGAGTGTGTGTTACTAGTTCGTGGCTTGGAGTACTGCAGAACAAATTGACAACATTTCACTTTGGTGTCTAGGAACTGAGAGAAAAGCTAATTACAGACAAAGCTTAATTGAAAGGTAAGGGAGGCGTTTTTCCTGCAATAAACTAGGTCTAGACCAATTTTACAGTCATTAATAAATAAGTGGGAAATTGTGTTTTTGGTTAAAAAAACTTCTTATCAATCAAACCATCTTTAAAGCTAGGCCTCAATGTGACTTGTGATAGCGAAACGTGTCTTTCTATGGCGAAAATCGAACATATTCTTTCGTACTATAGTATAGTGAAAGCTCTATACAGAAAAGACATTACCAGCATGCCAGAGCAGCCAGACAGCTATATACGTTGTATTGTTTAATTAAAATAGTTGTGTGAATAAAAATCATTAGATTTAGCAGAATTTACACGATTGGACGGAACTGCATTATCTGATTACAGATTCGGGAAAGCACAACAATGTTTATTATTGATTTTTTAAAATTAAGTGAAAAAAATATGCCTTTCAGAAATTTGAACACAAATGCTGAGTTTTAAAAAAAGTCTTCAATAAATTGGCATCATCATGCATTAATGTAACATAGTTGAATATACATGCTTGTTTGCGATAAGACAAATTGTATATTCAGTTTTTCTGTTTTTACGTCTCATTTTTGGAAACAGGTATTTTTTGTAGCAAGCAGACTCTGCCAGAGGCAGGTTTCTTGGATTTAATGATTTTTATTAGATATTCATGACGAGTCATATGCATCTCCATACAAAATGGGCTTGACTGTGTTATTTGTAAGCCGTATTTTGGTTCACGTACTATACTAGTATATAATTATACCCCCCGCAAACGAAGTTTAGGGGGGGTATATTGGAATCACCATGTCCGTCTGTCCGTCTGTCTGTCTGTCTGTCTGTAGACGAGATTTTGTGACCATTACTCAGAAACTATTGGAAGGATTTTTGAAAATTTGTACACATATTATTCACCATATGAAGTTGTGCACCTGATATTTTCATCTTTTTTGGATTATTATTTTGAATTTTACAGGTGTTTTTTCATTTTTATTTTGTGGTTTTGTCTGGACCGTTTCTCAGAAACTTTGCAAGGATTAATCTGAAAATTTGTACACTTATTATTCACCATATGAAGGTGTGCACCTGAATTTTACTCTTTTTGTTAATTTTTTTGCATTTTACAGGTTTTATTTTTTATTTTAATTGACTTGTTCATTTTGGGCTCATGTATAAGGTTTGAGATATGGAAGAATAGTTCAAAAATACTACAGCTTAAAACTATCATAAAAACTTTAAAAAAAGAAACATCATCAAGTGTTAAAAACAGTTTTTACATTGCACAGAAGATAATGTAATTTCATTTGTCTCTTGGGAATAATGACTGGACATGCATCCAGTTAAAGATAAATTAATGAGTTTGGTGTTAGAAGTTGTTAAGGCATATCTCTTATCAAGCGTGTGTGTTATCTAATCTCCAGGGAATAAGGCACAAGAATTTAAGATCTCTCTTCTCTTATTCTCTTAATTGTAATTAATTGTCTGTCAAAGCACTTCATTACTGGATGACCAGCTCTTTATTTTCAAAATGCATTTCAAATTGATATATCAAGATTAATTTGATTTTGTGTAATGGTTTTTTTTCAACAATCAGTTTGCAGAGTGACATAACACATAATTGCAATATATTTTTTTAATGCAGAAATAAAAAAAAATAAAATGAAAAAATAAAAAAAATTGTTACAATGGAATTACAATGTACACGTATTAGTATTGATGTTTCATTTGGTTGCACCTTTGTTTCATTCATTAAGAAACATGATGAGCAATAATATTTCACTGCAAATTTTTGTAAGTAAATTGTGAACACCTCTAGATTCATAAAGTATTTTTGAATTGGCACCTTCTCTAAAAAACCCAGCGGGGGGTATTTGTCCCTATTGGACAGTTCTAGTTCCACCAGAATTAAGGAAATTTAGGAAAACGTCCCACTTCTGCACCCTCTTGTTGCCTCCAGGTAAGCTTTGAATCAAAATTAGTGCTAGTTTTAAAACAAGCATTATTTAAAGTTCTTCAACTACAAACAATCACAGTTTTAACAGTGTTTGAATTGAACATTAAATTAGGGGTCATATTCGGCCGTTACCATACCTTGTCCTTTGCTCCGGATTTCATTATACCCCCCGCTTGAAAAGTGGGAGGGTATATTGTAATCGGTATGTCCGTCCGTCTGTACGTCTTGCTGTACGTCCGTCCGTCCGTCTGTTACGCTATAGGGTACCCATCTCTTATCCGCAACTCCTCTTATACCACTGAGTGAAATTTAGTGAAACTTTCACAGAATCTTTATTACAGATTGCCATTGTGCACCTCCTATTTTACTTTTTGATCCGACACATATTTTGGGTATCCCGGCCACAGCAAAACATGGCCTTTGTCATCAGTTATAACCATATGGGAGGCGGGGGTATCATTTAGTGAGCTCATTGCTCACAGTACCTCTAGTTTTGATGCTGACCGTTACAATATTTTATTTTTGCTGCTTCTCTAGTCTTTTAAGAGAGAACCTTAAGAATTCCTTCCTATTTTTTATATCGTTGTTTTAAATGAACTTAATTAAGAACATTGACATTTTTTTCTGTATACACGCTGTCACTCAAGAGATAGCCTAATATCATAGCTATATTAAACTTCAAAAGAAAACGAAATGCAATATAAAGTATGTGATATTTGGTGTCTTATAGAGTCATTGTTTTCCGAATATCTCATTCGGATGACTTAATCAAATAGACACATATACTGAATATAATAAGTTCCCAGCTAAATACAAGAAGAATATTCATAAAAATGTAAATTCATTCAATGCGGACAAGATTTCCTCAATTTCTCATCTTACAAAGAAATACATTCGTAAGAGATACGAAAGACTTCGGTGTTGTTTTCTTCTCATGAATACCATGATATGTACATTAAACGTAGTTGATAGAAGTATAATATAGTGTTTTATTAACAATGCCTGTATAATATCAGGGATTTGAATATACTTGTAACTTCGATTCATAGGATATAAATTATGCCGAGTCTACTTTTCTGACAATCTTGCCTTGTAATGCGTTTTAAGAAAGCAATGTTATCAAAAATTATTTGAAAGGAATATTTCAATTTCCTTTTAAAAATTTTAGAATATTATAAGAAATTATTAGTGTCCAGCAAAGTTTGTAAAAAGAATTAGCAACTGAAAGTATAACAAGTCGAAGTAAAATTGAAATGTTCAATGATAAAATGTTACCAATCAATGTTCAAAGAAACATCACTATTAAAAGGCTGGTTTGAATTTAAGTAAAAAAAACATTAAACTTCTCTTCGACAAATTGAAAGGCCTACTTTAAAACAACGACAAAAACATTCAAAACTTGTATATGAGAACGATAATCAAATTTACAGTGTACCTTCAATCAGGTTGTCGAAGCTATTCTTACTCATTACCGACAAAAATCTATGTCAATTTGTTAACGAAAGCCCTAGTGACCCACAATGAATGGTTTCATTGAATTAATAATAACACACATATCTTCTTTATGTCTTGTGTCAGCTTACTTGATACAAATAAATATTGATCCTGCTATAAAATTTACATGAAGAAGACTGTCATGCATAACAAATTTTTATACATTGTATCTTATCAGACAATCGGAGTGATGCTGCAAATCTGAAATATTTTGTCCTAGTTTATCGATTCTCTATTAAATTTTCAAGGTTGTGGGCATTTTTTCCCCATAAATACCACGATTCTTTTCCCCCTGATTTTAAAACGTATTCATCTCAAAGTTCAAGGCAATATTTCTGCGTATTATTTTCGCCGTTGGTCGTTGTATAAGGAAAAAAAAAAGAATAGAGAAATATTTACTGCTTTTCAAGAATGGAATTTATTTCCTATTTAAATTGATGCATTTCACCTATATAGTACTAGTATCAGTATAATAATAGCCGTGATTTTGTACTTGCTGCATATGCATATTGTCTTTCTTACATATTTTCTATTCATCAATAAAAATGCACTTTGATTACTTTGCATATCTTATTAATAAATGAAAATTATGCTAGAGAAACAAGATGTTTTACCAGAGAATTCCAGATTCATGTATTCATGTACATATAAAGCAAGAGAGAACAAGTGGTGAAAGGTGCCATTTCAAACAGAAATTTTATCATGTTTTTGGTATTTAATGCCATTAAGTGATTCGAATAGGTAATATCACCTATATTCGAATAAGTGATATAACTTTTTCAAATGGAAAGGTGATATCACCGATTAGAAATGATGATATCACTTATTAGAATAGGTGATATCACCTATTTGATTTGAAAAGGTGATATCACCTTTTGGAATACAGAGTAAGTGATAACACATAATCAAAAGAAATAGGTGATATCACGTATTCTAATAGGTGATATCACGTATTCTAATAGGTGATAACACGTATTCTAATAGGTGATAACACGTATTCTAATAGGTGATATCACGTATTCTAATAGGTGATATCACCAATTCAATTCAAGTAAACATGTAGGTGATTTATCACCTATTCAGAATCTGAATTGTTGATATTCCTTATTCGAAAAAGTGATATCATCAATTGAATAGATGATAATCTGACACCTACGGTATTTAAATTCAATCGTGATATCACTTATTTAATTCCAAAACGACACCTCAAATCTCATAGATATGAATACTTACGTTACTGAAAATTATTTGTATTTTCCCCGAATTTTGAAATTTATTTTCTAGTCATCATAATTTACGTATGTTAATTTTAAAACTATGTATACAAATTATGAAGAAAATCTGTCAATTGTTATTTTATCAGAACATATAATTAAGTAATAAATATGACAAATTTATTCCACCAGAAGAGATAGTTTTAGGAAGCTACGTCATATGAATTCTCTCCGTTCTTTCGTACATGGATGGTAGACAACACACTTCTACGCAACAAATCGCTTTTGGTGGGTCCCTAGAGGTCGATTAACTTCTGCGTCTTTTTTTCTCTATTCAATTGTCTTCCTCAAAAGAGAATCAAGTTGGACACATACAACCTCCCTAACCAATCTTTTATCGCACTCCCCCACGATACCAAAACTACCACAAAGCGCCCATTCTAGAAGCGTCTCCAGACATTGCTTGAAAAAAAAAATACGGAAATTGATTAGCTCCTTTCGCGTTTTAGTTTTGGACCGCAAAAGTCTCAAAATAAATAGTTCCTCGGAGCCCACAGATGTCAATTTCACTAAAAGTCTAACTCGGTGCTTCGTCAATAAGAACAATCAACCTACAGCGATATCACGAAAGGCCACAATTACTGCCTTCCGTTTTTTAAGAAAGGCTTCTAGGTTTCGGAGGATTTTATCATTATTGGTAGGGAAAATTACAACTTTGTGTTCGTCTAGTCGGACATTTCATTTAGTAGATGTGATCTTGCGAAAAAGTGGGTTGCTTATTAGTGTTGTCACGTTGAGGAATAGATCTAGATGCTTTAAATAACCCAGATGGGTGATCCCCAGTCTTGTTTAAAAACTGTCTTAAATGATATTATGATGAGAATTGTCGATACGTTTACGGTTTGTATCCTGTTTTAGACTATTTGGTTAGTGGTACATTTCAAGGTACAAGCAAACAGAAAAAAGAACACGCACCAAATTAATACCGAGAGTTCCTGCGTGTTCGTTTTTGATTCCAGCTTACTCTAATCAGGCATTAGTAAACTCTCTAGCTCTTTCTGTTTTTTTTTTTTAGGTCCGTAATTATTTGTTAAATCTAAAAAAAAGTCCATAAAGGTATACATAATCAAAATGCATCAGCTGAAACTCTTAAAAACCCTACCTTTTCAAAGATTAATAAATACAATGGTGAATATAAATTGAAAAAGGATTGTGAAATTAACAACTTCGTCTAATCAGTGAGAGGCGTAATTTTGACGTCGACGCCATGAGTCTGCGGATGGTACATGTACACATTGGCTGGGTTTTCATACTGAAGAAAAATGAATGATGCCTTCTTTTTTGCAATAATAAGATATTGATCCATAATCTTCTGATCTTTCTCATCTACATATCTTTATTCGATATCTGTTTTCTGCATTTTTCAGAAACCCTTACAATAATAGGAGATTAAAGGAATGATGACGTCAAAAGATGGATGAAAATGACGTTATCACTTTTGCGACAATCAACACTTGAATCGGAAATCAGAAGACAATATGGACTCAAAGAAAACAGCTGTTATAAGACACATCGGAAAAAGAGGGCGCGGGAAAGGGCAGTTTTTTAATCCCTGTGGGATAGCTGTCACACTGACAGGTATTTAAATGTTTATTACTTTTTATCAAGATTCATTAATTCTTTTTTGTGTAAGTAAAATTGAGGACATCTGTGATTTGATCATTCATGACTTTGTACAAAGATTTTCAGGAATCTATTTTTATATTTTAAGAAAAAAGGTTTTTCCCTTTGGTATTTGAGTTGTATTCAGGAAATGTTTACAATAATTGCAGTTCGCTATTTGCTTCAATTTTATCATTATTTCAACGACGAAAATTGTCATCTTCTAAATTAGGAGCGTTTAAGATCAAATTAACCTTAGTTCAACTCAGCAGTCTCGAAATCAAATGTCGAACGATTTTTTGTAACGAGCAATGAACTCGTATTCCATTTAATGCGATTTTCCAAAAGTGTATTATCTTACAAAGGCTCGAGATCGATGAACAATTATGGCATGCTATGGAATCCATTAAAACTAGAAAGAAGAGACAATGCGTGAGAAACGTGTAGGAGTGAACAATATCGTTAAATCTCTTCCATGGAAAATCTTCTTTTGGGGTTTTTAATTAATAGATAATACAAAAATAATGTCTGTCAAAGCTAGTATATACTTTTTCTTTCTCTTGAAATGCTTAAAAACGCCGAATTTTTGTACGGCAAATAAAGAGGAAATTTTACATATGTCATCATGATGGCAGTACAAAATTTACATGACAAAATTGTCATGTAAATTTTGTATTTACTTCCACCCGGTAAATTCAAAATTTACAACACGATCGACACATGCACAAATTACTAAATGTCCAATAAACAACTGAAATCAATGTCTTTCTTTACATCTGTAATCCTCTTAGTTTGTTTTCTGTAGGCGACATAGCGGTAGTGGACACAGAAAATCATCGAATTCAAATTTTTCACGAGAATGGTAGCTTTAAATCAAAATTCGGATCAAAGGGCTGCAAAGTGGACCAATTTAACTATCCATTATGTATAGCAGTCACATCTCAGAACCATCTGGCGGTCACAGACAGCGTTAACGCATGCGTAAAAGTGTTTTCCGCTGATGGTCAATTGGTACAGTTGTGTGGAGGAGAGTTCGATTTTCCCTATGGCATAGCTGTGTCGTTTGATGGATATTTCATAGTTACGGATATTTTCAGACACTCTGTTACAATTCTAGATACTGAAGGAAACCCTCATCATTCTTTCGGCGAATTTGGTTCAGGGCTAAGAGAATTCGATCATCCATATTTCGTAGCAGTCGATCAAAGTAAACAAATAATTGTGTCCGATTCTGGAAACAGCAGCATTAAATTATTTCATTTCGATGGGAAATTGTTACGAATGTTCTCTCAGAACGATTTCAAACTTCTGAATGAAACTTTCTTCAATTTACAAGGATTGTGTTTAGATGCGGATGGAAATACGCTTGTGATATGCAACAGTACCATATACATTTTGATAAAGAATGGAAGACTGTGGGAGGTACTAACGACGGAGGATGGTTTATTTTGTCCTAAATCTCTATCGTATTCTCCTGCCGGGTGCTTAGTAGTGACTCAGTGTGACACGGGGAAACGCCACGAAGTGACAGTCTTTCGATATAAAAAAGAGGACTTCAAGTCGCTCAATTCCGCGCAATTCTATGCAATTTCATTATAATTCCATGTTATTGAAATATTTCATAATTTGTCTGATACAATATAATGTATTTACTATATGTTTTGGTTCAAGATATTATGAGCTATATCGATTGATATTAATTAAAAAGAAATATGAATAAATTCAGTTATATTGAATCTTTTAATTCATGTGCAAGTTTCTGTTTTACATAAAATTAATACTCTTTAGAATTTTATGGCACTTTTAATAATGTACTATTGTCAAGAATCTACATGCGTACAAATTAAATGAAAAATTGGGTTTATGAAAAAAGTTAATATTCCCATAGTAGTAAATACACATGTATGAATACTCTTTTCCTAATTTCCTGTATATGTACATTTAAAATACGTATAATTAAGATTTAGGAGTAATACCTATATAAAAACACATTGAAAATCGTTTAAAATATTAAGTTACATCGATACACTGAAAAGAGAGATAACTCGAACTGCCTCACATATAAATGATCATTATCTAGTACCATTCACCACAAGTTTCAAGTTACGAAAGCAGTTTCACCATGACAGAAAATGAGAAATATGTAGGCATGACACCATTTCTCCGTGTGATTCGTTCACGATATGACCTCTGATCCCATGATATTGAAGAAAAATATATTTTTACGATTATAAATACTACGTTATTTATTAGAGTATTCACGGTATTCACCTTACATCAACGTAAGATAGGAGGGTTTTGAAAGACAACAACAGATCCACCTTTACATTTGTTACATTCCTCAACATGTTTTACAGAAAACAAATCCGATCATATCCCTTTAAGTTCAGCAATTCTTAAATTACTATATTATATTATGATTGAATTAATCCCAACTTTCTCATTGCAGGGACTGAATACCAACATTTTAAGGGAAAGAAACTTGCATGAGCGGCCTTCCAGGTGATCATATGGATACATGTATATTTATTTTTTATCTAAACTGGACTAAAAAGCTGAGAAGTTTCAAATTGATATAATTACTTCTGAAAACTTATTTCAGCTGCTTCCAATTTCCATCAAATAAGCATTTCTTTCAGAAACACCCATTCGTAATAATTCAGGGCTGGGGTACGTGACCCCATTTTTGATGTTCTAAGTCTTTGATAATTTTTATGAATATGAAGATATTATATTCCATTTTTTACAGAAATTATTTGAATATTAAACTTCACATAAAAAAAGCTCACGAAATATTGAATTCCAAGGACAGTTATCATGAAAAGCGGTGAAGATTAAAAGAACAGTGATCTGCTATTTTTTTCTCTGTTTGAATGTATGACCTTTACCTTTCGATCTAAAAAAAAAGGTTTTCTTAAGACCCCACAAAGGAGCTGAAATATTGCAAAAATATTGAAGACTTTTAAGGATATTGTCGGAAAAAAATTCAGCGCAGAACAATGAATGAATTTCATGAAGTATGAATTTCGAACCTTGATCTTTGACTTTTTGACCTTAAAATCAATAGGGGTATTCTTTAAGCCATAGGAATTTGTGTTGAAAATTTATTGCAAGAACTCAAAGAGTTTTAGAGATACATGTATCGCCCAGAAAAGAAATACACATGTATGACTACGCACAATATTGAAATACATATGTATGACTACGCTCAGTATTGAAATACACTTGTATAAATTTATAGAAAAGTAATTGATATCATCAATGGGCTTGCGTGCAATTAATATAATGGGTAAGTTTCATGATGCTTTTCTGCAACAGGTGTGTTAAATTTTCTACTATAAATATTAACAAAACTCTTCAATTATCATCTGTCCTTACTTTTTTCTGTGCATATTTTCAAATTTGTTCGAAGATGATATGCGTACGGTTCTGTTAATTGTTCATCTTTTGATTCTCAATGCCTGTTTCCTAGTATTTGGGGAGAAAAGAGTGCAGACAGATATATTGAGAAAAAAAAATTGATTCTATAAAGGCACTGATCTTCAACAACACTAAAGCTACCGTGACACTGGACTCCACAGCCCTAAAGGAGCTTCTCAAACTGTTAACCTCAACGCTAACGCGTAAAGGTACATTTTTATACGATAATGATAAACGTAGTTAGAAAAATAGGAGGGTTGTAACTTATAAATCAGAAATGATTCAGCAGAAAAGCAATAAAATACATACGTATACATCTGTCTAGTCTGTCCGTCTGTAATTTTAAACTTCTCACTTTTTCGATTTCTCCAAAGCCACTAGGCAAATTCTAGCTAAACTTGCCAAGAAGCATCCTAGATTGAAACTATTCAATTTTTTTCACATGAAGGGCCACGTCCTCTATCAAGGGGAGATAATTAAGTATATCTAATAGTGAAAATTTGGTGGCATGTTTCAAAACTCTTCTCAAGAAAAAATGCCAGGAAAGATGAAAATTTTGCTGAAGCATCCTCAGGTAGTGTAGATTCAAGTTTGTTCAAATCGTCCCCCCTCCCCAAGGGTAGGGTGGGGCGACAATGGACTATGAAAGTTATACATAAAAATATATAGGGAAAATCTTTATAAATCTCTTTCTTGAAGAACAGCAAAGCAATGATAGGTTACATTTATACAGAAGTATCATCAGGTAGTGTAGAGTCATGACCCCCGGGGAAAAGGTGGAGTCACCACGGATAATCAAAGTTTTACATAGGAATAGAAAGAAAAAATTCTTCTGAAGAACAGCAAAGCCATGATTGGTCATATTGTATGGATCCAGACACAATGTAATTTCTAACTTAAAGGGTAAAAAATTCACAGCTAGTGAAAGAAATCTAAGCATCCTTAATTGTGTGGTTTCAAGTTTGTTTAAATCATACTCCCTCCTTTTTGTCCCCCGCTTTCGCGAAAGCGAGGGGACATTAAATCTCATTCGTCTGTCCGTCAGTCTGTAAGTCTGTCAGTCTGTCCGTCACAAAAACTTTAACCTTGCCCATAACTTTTGATTTAGTGGAGCTATGACTTTCATATTACACATGTGTATTCCTTGTGACAAGACCTTTCTTTGGGTATCTCCAAATTTGACCTTTTGACCTTGACCTTGGAGTTTAACCCACTTTTACACAAAAATTCCAAACTTTTACTTAGGCCATAACTTTTGAATGGTAGGTACAAGGACTTTCATATTTCACATATGTATTTTTTGTGGCAAGACCTTTCATTGGATACCAACAATCTTGACCTTTTGACCTTGACCATGGAGTTTCACGTACTTATGAAAAAAACTTTTACCTTGACCTTAACTTTTGAACTTTGAGGACTAAGGCTTTCGTACTTCACATATGTAATTCTTGTGAAAAGACCTTCCATTGGATACCAACAACTTTTACCCTTTGACCTTGACATTGGAGTTTTAACTACTTTTAAAAATTTAACCTTGGTCACAACTTTTAAACAGTAGATACTAGGACTTTTATATTTCACATATGTATTCTTTGTGGCAGGACCTTCAATTGGATATCAACAATTTTGACCTTTTGACCTTGACCTTAAAGATTTACGTATTTATGAAAAAACTTTAACCTTGACCATAACTTTTGAACGGTAAGGGCTAAGACTTTCATACTTCACATATGTAATCCTTGTGAGAAGACCTTTCATTGGATATCAACAACTTTGACCCTTTGATCTTGGAGTTGACCTACTTTTAAAACAACTTTAACTTTGGCCATAAGTTTTTAACGGTCAGGATTAGGGTTTTCATCCTTCAAAAAAATCAACTTCAATGATAATTTCTTTATAAATGACATATGATAGGGTGTTCATATTAGACACAATATGTCATGAATAAAAAATAACATCTCATCCACAAAGACACCAAAAGCGGGGGACCACAATTCTTTGAATTTGCTTGTTAAGGGTAGATTGGGACCACTTACGGATTTAAACTTTTTAATACTGAACATATTTCTGATTTTTCCCTAGCCACAGTTCTCAGGTAAACGATGTGACCTCTTGTTTAACATTTGATTGTTATTGTCCCACGCTTTCCCGAAAGCGAGGGGACATTAAATCTTATTCGTCTGTCAGTCTGTCAGTCAGTGTGTCTGTCCGTCACAAAAACTTTAACTTTGCTCATAAGTTTTGATTTAGTGGAGCTTTGACTTTCATTTTTCACATGTGTATTTCTAGTGACAAGACCTTTCTTTGGGTACAAGCAAATTTGACCTTTTGACTTTGACCTTGAAGTTTGACCCACTTTTGCACAAAAATTCTAATTTTTTACTTTGGTCATAACTTCTGAACGATAGATACCAGGGCTTTCATATTTAACATGTGTATTCTTTGTGGCAAGACATCTCATTGGATACCAACAACTTTGACCTTTTGACATTGACCTTGGAGATTTCCATACTTATGAAAAAACTTTAACCATGGTCATAACTTTTGAAAGGAAAGGGCTAGGGATTTTATACTTTACATATATAATCATTGTGAGGATACCTTTCATTGGATACCAAGAACTTTGACCCTTGACCTTGGAGTTTGACCAACATTTTAATAAAACTTTAACCTTCGCCATAACTTTTGATCGGTTTCGGCAAGGTCATCAAGTTCACTTCATTATAACTTTTGATTGACAAGAGAAATGGCTTTCATATCTGACATGTGCATTACCTTTGACAAGATATGACACAATATGTCATAAACAAGAGGCCCATGGGCCACATCGGTCACCTGAACACTGTGGCTAGGAAAAAGTAGAAATTGGTTTATTATTAAAGAGTTAAAATCAGAAGGTAGTCCCATGACCAATCATAGCTTTGCTATTCTTGAGAAGATTTTGAAAGAATTTTCCTATATATTTCTATGCATAACTTTGGTCGGCCATTGTGGCCCCGCCCTACCCCCGAGGGTCATGATTTGAACAAACTTGAATCTACACTACCTGAGGATGCTTCCATATAAATATGATCAATTATGGCTTTGTCATTCTTGAGAAGAAGATTTTGAAAGAATTTTCCTATATATTTCTATGTAAAACTTGGGTCGGCCATTGTGGCCCCGCCCTACGGGGGGGGGGGTCATGATTTGAACAAACTTGAATCTACACTACCTGAGGATGCTTCCATATAAATATGATCAATTATGGCTTTGTCATTTTTGAGAAGAAGATTTTGAAAGAATTTTCCTATATATTTCTATGTAAAACTTGGGTCGGCCATTGTGGCCCCGCCCTACCCCGGGGGGTCATGATTTGAACAAACTTGAATCTGCACTACCTGAGGATGCTTCCATATAAATATGATCAATTATGGCTTTGTCATTCTTGAGAAGAAGATTTTGAAAGAATTTTCCTATACATTTCTATGTAAAACTTGGGTCGGCCATTGTGGCCCCGCCCCTACCCCGGGGGGTCATGATTTGAACAAACTTGAATCTACACTACCTGAGGATGCTTCCATATAAATATGATCAATTATGGCTTTGTCATTCTTGAGAAGAAGATTTTGAAAGAATTTTCCTACACATTTCTATGTAAAACTTGGGTCGGCCATTGTGGCCCCGCCCTACCGGGGGGGGGGGGGGGGGTCATGATTTGAACAAACTTGAATCTACACTACCTGAGGATGCTTCCATATAAATATGATCAATTATGGCTTTGTCATTCTTGAGAAGAAGATTTTTAAAGAATTTTCCTATATATTTCTATGTAAAACTTGGGTCGGCCATTGTGGCCCCGCCCTACCCCCGGGGGTCATGATTTGAACAAATTTGAATCTACACTACCTGAGGATGCTTCCATACGAATGTGATTAATTATTGCTTTGTCATTCTTGAGAAGAAGATTTTTAAAGAATTTTCCTATATATATATATTTCTCTGTAAAACTTGGGTCGGCCATTGTCGCCCCGCCCTACCCCCGTGGGGTCATAATTTGAACAAACTTGAATCTACACTACATGAGAATGCTTCCATATAAATATGATCAATTATGGCTTTGTCATTCTTGAGAAGAAGATTTTTAAAGAATTTTCCTATATATTTCTATGTAAAACTTGGGTCGGCCATTGTGGACCCGCCCTACCCCGGGGTGTCATGATTTGAACAAACTTGAATCTACACTACCTGAGGATGCTTCCATATAAATTTGATCAATTATGGCTTTCTCATTCTTGAGAAGAAGACTTTTAAAGAATTTTCCTATGTATTTCTATGCAAAATTTTGGTCGGCCATTGTGGCCCCGCCCTACCCCCGTGGGTCATAATTTGAACAAACTTGAATCTACACTACCTGAGAATGCTTCCACATGAGTTTCATCTTTTCTGGCTCAGTGGTTCTTCAGAAGAAGATTTTTAAAAAATACCATTTCTTTTCATTAATTCATAATTATCTCCCCTTGGAAGAGGGCTTGGACCATCATATGAACAAATTTGAATTCCTTTTACCTAAGGATGCTTTGTGGCAAGTTTGGTTAAAATTGGCCCAGTGGTTCTTGAGAAGAAGTCGAAAATGTGAAAAGTTTACAGACAGACGGACGGACAGACGGACTACAGACAAAATGTGATCAGAAAAGCTCACTTGAGCTTTCAGCTCAGGTGAGCTAAAATGACATCCCACCCACAAAGACACCGAAAGCGGGGGACCACAATTCTTTGAGTTTGCTTGTTTGTTTTTAATTTCTATTTTCATCTTAGTTTATTTTATTTCTTTTTTTCTGTTTTATTTGTTTTGTGTGAGGGTTTGTTGTGTGTGAGGGTGAGGGAGGTTGTGTGCGCGGGTTTATTTCAGTAATGTACACTAGCTTTTACCATTATATTTTCGTAAACTGCATAGAAAATTGAAAATACTTAATTTTGAATAAATAATTTCAGTATCTATTACATCGATTCGAGAAGTGAGTTTCTCCGTTTACCTCAAGTCTATTAGTCGCAACCTAAAAGCGGGACAGACGGTGATATTTGATGGGATTGTTACAAATGATGGTAATGGTTACGACGCAAATACGGGGATGTTTGTCTGTCCTGTGGCGGGAAATTACATGTTTGTCATGGATTCTTTATCACATTCGGATTCTTGGATCAACATAAAAGTAAATAATGTTACAAGAGCATCAGCGCATCATAGGTCTTTCATGCCTAGCTATGACCGACCCTATGTCCAAATAAGCAGAACTGTTATAGTCAAACTGAAACGTGGCGACCAAGTGAATGTTGAAAATGCTAAAAGCCATGGACTTATTCATGGAGAAATGAACTCAGGATTTACAGGAATATTGTTGTATTAGAATCTGGAACACTGCTTGAACAAAGGAGAAACGCTGTATGACAATGCGCCTGAATGGAAGTGTTTTGAATAAAATTCTTTGAGTTAAACAAATTGCAAATGTTTGTTTTTTCTTTAGAAACAACAAAATGTTTAAAGATATCTGGGCCCATTTAACAGGATGACCTTGACGTGGACTTTCAGTAAGGCGTGGCATTGTCGACGTTACATAATTAGTATCTGAAATTTATACAGCCTTTCATTAACTTTTTAGATATACATGGGATAGAAATTCGGGCGAATGTCAATAATTGATTGATTGAATGTATGTTGTTTTACGTCCCTTTCGAGAATTTTTGACTTTCATGGAGACACCACCACTTGCAAACTTTGTCCTATGCTCGGCACTTGAGGCCATTGAGCAAGGAGGGGTCTTTTTCATGCCAGCACCTACTGCGACACGAGACCTCGGTTTATACGGTCTCATCCGAAGGACCGGTCTGCACGTCCCACAGTGGGATACGGACCTGCGACGTAAGATCAACTCCTTACTTCGCAACTCTAGAGCAGACGCTCTAACCACTGCTCCACGATGGCGACGTCAACGAGTCTAGGATCCAATCACAGCGTATAGACGTCAGGTTTAAGTCGTCTCATCGTTGTCAACAACAATTCAAGTTGCTGATGTTATTAGTTTCTTAACCAATGAGAAACTTTTTCGGCATTTGAGAGACGCTAATTACTTAGCATCAAGTATGCCACGCCTTACTGAAAGTCGAAGGATGACAGAGAAAATTGTACTATTATGCAAATGTAACCGAATTTATGTAGAAAATGTCTATAAATTCGACAGTACAAAAAATACATTCAATTTAGAACAAAGCTATTTCGATTGAAATGTATGAGATTGTATGAATTTAATGAACTTCTTGCAGAAAAAAACTCTCGAGGTAAGGAAAGACCCGCGTATAAAGACAAGATCCCTATAAAATCCGCCATTTGCAATGTACTATGTCTTTCACTTTCAAGTCTTAACATTTGGACAAAATAAACAGGGAAAACAACTTTCCAGAGGCTATCCAAGTCCAACTTGCCCTTCATTGATTAACATGCTGTATTTTGTTTTTGCAATGACGGTTTTCACTAAGAGCATGGAATTAATTCTAGGTGTATGTATTTTTTGAAAATATATGCATTTTTAAGAAGAATTTTTCTCAATTAATATTTTTTCCGAGTATTTTTTTTTTTATCAAATGATATTCTCTTTCTGTTAATTAATGAAAAATTTATAAACTGTAAAAGTTTTGACTTTATACCTCACACAGTTTTGAGGCTATTGTAAAAACGAATTTTTGAACATGTTGACCTTTGACGAAACCTTAAGAGTTAAATGCCAAAAATACAAAATTATACAGCTGTAATACGTGGGAAAACACTGTCAAAAAAGAGGATTTTTTTGCAAGATATTAACCACGAGCTCACTTTTACATCTATTTCATCTCAAGGTATGTATCGTTCTCATAGTACCATACTGTTATGTTGAAAGTTTTTGATGTAATGTATGGCGGTTAATTAAATTAATGCAAAATTTTCAACATATAACAATATGGCTGCTTAATTCATACTTTGCTCTCGTTCAAAATCGGGATGAGGGTTCAACCTTATAACCCTTTAATTGTAACTTTGTAATTCATATATTTAACTATAATTTACGGCTATTATCATGTACATATATAGATGAAGTGGTTGGCTAGAGTCAATTTTGAGCACAGACCTATGCGCCGTCACTTACCGGAACAGAGACGTCATGAAGTCTCCAAGAAACAAGACCTGAATTTCTTTTTTTTTTGCGTCTACGGAAGAGGAGAATGATTTTGGTGAGTTAATCTACCGATGTAATTCACCCGTGATCCCACCTAGACTTTACTTACCGGTAACCCCTAGCCTTTATCCACCACCACCCCGTTTTCAAGAATGTTAGTTCCGTCACTAAGATATCACTTATAATGTTCAAATGTAAAAGAGGATGAAAAGTACCTAAATAGGATTTTTGTTGTCTCTGTGGACCATGTATATTGTAAACTTTCAAGACTTTACTCTAATATTAATAGGTTTATCTGAGTCGAAGGTAGACGTGAGATTTTCTGATCGAAGCGTGTCTGGCGCCCTTCTGTCGTCTGTAAACTCAGTAAATGCTCTGTTCTTGGGATGAGACCTTAAAAACCGAGGCCCTGTGTCAGGGTAGACGTTGGCACGATAAAGATTCCTCACTGCTCAATGACCCTAAGCTCCTTGTAAGGTCTAAAGTTGACGCCCTTCGCCGGTAGGCCGGAAAATGAGTGAACATTTTCGGACGGGACGTAAATCTGCAATCAATCAATCAGTCAAGTAATCAATCATGAACCCTGAGATTAGGATAGGACTACTAAAGGCATCTAGATTTACAAAGGAATATATATATAAGAAAAGTCTTAAAAATTTTTCTTCTCAAGAACAGAAAAGTTGATGAAAAAGAATCCGCAGATGGAGTAGAAGTTGGATATACATGTGCATGTATCACACTCCCTGGGCTAGGGTTGGGCCAAAATATGTGATTTTAAATTCAAAATTAATGTGAGAATACATTGTTGTACATTGAAATTTTTTTTTTAAATCATCATTATTGATATTTATGTAGCGGAAAAAAAATATCAGATCTATTTTTACAAATAGAGAATATATAGGAACAAAAAAGTAAACAAGTTCTGAAGACTTGATATAGACTGAAGCATCTTCAGTTAGCGTACATTCAAGTTTCTCGTGGGGTAGAGTGGATCACATAATTATATGTAAATTTTTCAATACTTAACTTCTTTTCTCTAACAAACTCAGGTGAGCGATGTGGCCCCTGGGCCTCTTGCTTTGGGTTCCCTTACCGCACTTAAATTATCCATTTTCTCAATTAACAGGTGCAATTTTATATACATGTACATTGTAATATGTACAAGTATACTCCAGTAATTTTGCTTCATATAAATGTATATTTTTCCTTTTCCCTACAGGATACGTCTACAGGGTCGACAACAACCATCACTGTATATTTGTACCACTCAATTTGGATGTCGTCCTACCTGATCATGAGCTATACATGGCCCTATAATTATGTTGAAGCCTAATGGGACCATGTGCATATAACTGTACATAGACTGTTTTGCTACACATTTGCTGCATGTCTCTACATAGACGATTATACATACGACACATTTGCTGCATGCTTTGCAGATGTTTTCTTATATGACAAAGTTTTATTTGCATGTCTTTCATTACCATTTATTGGTTGTAGTTGAAATAGATAAAAAGTCGACAGAAGTTCATGATGATGTCAGATTAACAAAACTTTTTGCTTATTCTTTGATCCACTGGCATTTCTTTCTAGATTGAGATTCTGTTTCTTTTCATGAGTTAGCTTAGTTTTATTAATTTAATACAATACAAATTAAACTTTAACCTTTGAAGGGTTTGAGATTTAAATCTTTTCCAACTAAATTGTTTTGCCAATATTTATTTTTGCACATATATGTACATGTAGGATGATTTTTGACAGACGGACTTTTAGGAGTCACTTCATTTCTAGTTAAAACGGCTACCTTATCAAGATATCTTACGTTAGGTTACCATCACTTGATTTTTTTTTTTTTATAAATAAGGCATTCTTTGTTTTCGTCCATTTCACTTTAACTATTTTACTATTAATTATTGACAAGGATATGCTGGTTCACTGTTTAAATTATAAATAGTACTTGCATGAGGGTTTTTTTTTATTGAAAAAAAATTTTTAGAAAACGAGTAAGTTTTAGTTTCATAACCAATCATTGATGTTTATCTGAGTCTAACCTCAAGGGTTGATATAGTACATATGAGATATGGACATGGGCATATTTTAATGTTTATTATAATATTTATTTATTGTTTACTTAGATATAACATCATAATATGCTTACTTAGGCAAGTAAATGAATTAAAACATCTTAAAACAAGTTGATACCAATACTACTAGTATTTTAAATTAATTTTGTTTTAAAGTTTAGTTTAAGAGGGCACCATAGTGAATAAGTGATATAAATCCCGTATCAACCCCGTAGATCCATGTCAGCTTTGCACTATCCATACATGTATCAACCCTGTACGATCCAAATCATCCCAGCAGCAGTAGTATCTGCCTCGATGGATCCGTTTATGCCTAATCAGTCCTTCAGGATCCATCATCCCTGCAGGAAATTGCCACTGAATGTATTGGATTCAATCAGCTACTGCTGATGCATGGGAAAAAAACCTTGAAAGTAGAAAGTAAGAATAAAGTTGTGAAGATTTTTAATAACGCAGCCCAAAGCCTTTGCACAGTAGGAAATCTAAGTCTATCTGAAGATAAAATGGAATTTAAGAGAAATTAGATATAGCAGGAAACACTGAGCTCATACATTTCCAAAGGTGAGTTTCCATAGGACTAGAAAGTTCTACAGAGAAATTAATTGTGCATTTTCAAAATGGATATACTGAACAAAGAAAGGAAGGCAATTGTGAAAAACATATTTTGTATTCATATTTTTGGTATTGTATTAAAAAGTTGTAGTTAATGAAAATGATTTTTATCGTAAGATAAAAATATGTTGTAATTTTTTTTTTGGTAAAAAGATCCACAGAACTATTTTGTTGACAAAGCTTTTATTAGAAAAATTAATACAATTCATAACTTTTAGTCTGTAAGTTACGGTTATATTTTTACAATAAAATCGAATTAAAATGTTTTGGTAAAAGGGTCCACAGCTTCCTTATATAAATGGTTATCATAAAAAATTGCCACATGATTTATACTAGTATTTTTAATTAAGACCAAATTAGTACACATGTTAATTACACATTATATTATATATAGACTATTTCTTGGGATTAACATTCTTTACACCGATGTATACATTTTACCAAGAGAAAAAAAAATAAATGTATCTGAGGAAGAGGTCTTTGTGTACTACATGCTGGTCGATGATTTGTGTGTGCCCTACTCTCTATTCGGGTAGTTAAGTGGAGTTTTCTTGGTTCGTTTTGTTATGCTCCTTTTAGTCTTAGCTAAAATTTTCTTAGCTTGAATTCGGAGTTGAAGTTTTCGTAGTTGCCAGCGTTGGTGCCTATCAATTTGCCTAGAGCAGACCTAAAAAAGAAGTTATAAATAATCAATTTTAAGAACGGAATTTTTATCTTTATTTTCTATTACTCCTCACTAAAATATTAAAGTGGCGAAGGAGAAACTTTAAGAGTGCTGTGCAACAATATATTCAGGAAGTAGTGTAAATCAAATGTGAATACTTAAAAAATCCAAAGAAATTTTTAACAATTTGAAAGATTTTCCGAAATCAACAGCTGAAAAACGACTTTTCAACTTAATACAAAACCATTCCCCACGATAAATTAAAGTCCAGGCTTTCTGATATCATTGACAGCTGCTTTTTCAATAAAAATGGAACTCGTAAATTTGACTACCTTAAAGCTTGTCATTGGTCATTTGCAAAATTATTTTGTTAAAAACATTCTGATTGTACATACAAGTACTCTGAAGTCGACATAAAAAGATGCTTGAGTTTCTGATTGACAATATCTATGTGGTTTTTGGAGACCAGGTCTTCCAACAACCTATTGGATTTCCCATGGGTACCAATTGCGCCACGTTAATAACAGACCTATTTTTGTATGCATATGAAGCAAAATTTGGCCAAAATCTTGTACGCGAAAAGAAGAAAACACTTGCAGTGGCTTTCAACTCGACATTTAGATATATCGACGACGTATTGTCATTTGACAATGGTGATTTCCATCTTATTCGATACGAAATATCCCGGTGAGCTTGAGATAAAATACACCATATAGTCTGACACATTGGTTCCATTTTAGATATTTTACTTGAAAAAGACGTAACTGGTAATCTAACAATCAAGCTCTATGATAAACGTCATGAACGTAAACAATCGTCAAGTTCCCTTACTTATTGCAGCAATATACCTGTACCACCTGCATACTGAGTTTATATATCTCAGTTAATTCGATACAGAAGATCATGCTCTATGTATGAATAATTTGAAAAACGAGGAATATTATTGCCAAACAAGTTGATGACACAAGACTATCAGCTGTCTTGTTTAAAGTCATCGATACAATTCGGCCTTATCAGCAAATACAATTTATCACTGAGTCAATTGCTGAATAACGTTTTTTTTATACTAATTGCTAATCCATTTTTTATACACTGAACTAACGACGAGTTTTTTCCCAATCAGGACAAGGAGCACATGGCGGGTGTGACCGGTCGGCATGGGATGTTCACTCCTTCATGGCACCTGATCCCACCTCTGATGTTTTTAGGCCCGTGCTTGCTCTGCTTCTTTGTTGTATTTATTTATGGATTTTTGATCTTGAACACTTTTCATTATCTCTATATGTTTCATGTTAGAACATTGCCATTTCATATAAACCTTACGTGCTTATTTGGTACTTGGTAGTTGACAGAGACTTTATCACAACCATAACAACAGCAATGGTGGCAACTGCCCCTAGAGCACCAGCAACACCAGCAGCCGCTGCTTTCCACGTGACCACAGAACATGAGGGTTGGTTGTTATGATACAAGCATTCCTTAAGGACTCCACAAATCAGCTGGTCACAACCAGATTCTGTAAATCCCATATAAAAATACACATTCTTACACTTTTGCTAAAATTAAATCTTTAAAGAAACCTCCTTTTGGATTCCTTTCGAAAAAATTTTTTAATACTCGCCTTTTAACAAATTTTTTTGTCCCACGCTGATCTTTATTGATGCACTTGTAGTAGTCCCATCTATGTTAGTGACCTTACATCGATAATGTCCAGAGTCGTCTTTGTTCACGTTGAACATAGATAGAGAGGGAGATGACAGAGAACCGCCATCGTATTTCTCAGAAGACGATATATCGAATACCTCGAACGACTTGTCATATGAACCTTGTTTCTCCCACACTATCGCGGAGTTTGTCTCTGTGTCAAACAGAGTCACAGACAGGGTAACATTGTCACCGTGACTTACTGTGTATGAGGTGAAAGATACATTTATAGCAGCAAGTTCTGGAAATTAAATTTTCATCATGTTTAAAATAAAGAACATGTATAGGAAAAAATATAAGAAAATGGGTTAATTAAAAAAACAAAACAAAATATACTGTATACTGAACATCTAGTACTTTACTTTTTTTTTTACATTTGATTTGTCAAGTCATTCTAAAGGTAACAAAACCGCTTATAATTGAACTTATCAAGGTATATTTGTAAGTTGGAAATTTATCAAATAGTTGTTCATAGGAAAAATTACCGGTTATTCCTTTAATTATCATAATTACAACAAAGAGATTGTATTAAACACTTAATATGGAAAATAATACCAAATATTGTCTGATTTATATATTTAACCAGATTAGCCAATAGTTACGTTTTTGGACATTGACGTGAAATAAAGGAGATGTTGACTTTCCATTGGTGTTGACCACATTACATCTATAATAACCACTGTCTTCTAGCATTGCATTAGCAATCTCTAAATAGGGTTTATCGAAAGTACCGCCTTCGTATCGATCATTTTCAGATATATTTACTGAAACAAATGTATCGGCGTTGGTAGTGTTTCTTTTCTCCCAGCTTATTGAACTCACTTCCGGTCCAGAATTGTAACTAATGTTCAGTACAGTGCAAGACCTCGTTTTGACTGTGAGTGATGTTTTTCCAACTGATATCACAGGAAGATCTGTAAAAACATTTTCAATGGAAAATGATACATATATTTTGGCATAAGTTTGTAATTGAGTGTTTACAGTAAACCAACTTTTATTCGCGTACGAGAAATATAGGTATATAGAAAAAGAATTGATAACTTTTTTGAAGTTCTCTTAAATGTATTTAAAATAACTGAATCAAATTTCGTTGAACAATTATTTATTTCATTTTATATGAACATGCTTTTGAAGACGTCAACTATACACTGCGTGGTTCACTTTCGGTTTAGTGGAATGGAGTCCAGGATGGCCTGACAAGGTGGAAAAAGGGCCATGCACGGCCCGTATTGTCAAGCAGATTGGATTTTTAAACTTGAATAAATAGAACAAACACTCCGGACACTGAATTAGTCGCGAAATTTTGCCGACCAAACCCAGAGCTATTTGTTTAAGTCCCCCCCCCCCAAACACGTTGCCATCCTGGTGTTTTTTTAGTTGTGCTGGGTATTTTGTATGTACAAGCAGATAAAACCTTAAACAGAAGTTTTTTTGATTGGTGTAGAAATAAATAGATAGTCTGAGACAACATTATTCAATCATTAATAAGCTTACTGGTTTCAATAGCTATTTGAAAGGAGGAGCTCTTTGTTGTTCCATCGCGATTGCTCACTGCACATCTATAGAACCCGTTGTCAGCACTTGTGACGTTGTATATTGTCAGAGATGGAGAGGATATTGTTCCTCCAGAGTACCTCGAACCCGATGTAATATTGAGTGGCACATACATGTAGGTTTTCGGATGTTGGTTCATTCTATGTTCCCATAACACCTCCAGTATTGGTAGCCTTGACGTAACGTATATATCAAGTGTAATATTAGCCCACATCCATGTTTCTAATGATGTCGTACCTTCTGCGATAATTGGATGGCCTGCATCAGATAATTTTAATTTCATTTGAACGTGCTTAACATATATTTAATAAAAATTAACTAATATAACTATATTATCAACTTTCAACATTTGAGTTTTCTTCCAGATCTGTTCGAATCACTTTTAATTATAAGTATATCCATCATTATAATATGGGAAGTATAATTGATACATTACTTTAATTTTCATCTTAAATTTTCAAGGTATGGGGACACGTTCCTGCCTGTTTTTTTTTGCATTTCTTTGTAATATATCCAACATCTTTCAAAATTTTCATTATCTTTTTATTTTTCAACTTTTTCTAGTAATGCATTAAAATTTAAAAACAAAAATTTCAAATGATTTCCAGTAATATGCTTTTCTAACTTGCAAAAATGCCTGAAAATGAATTGTATATTTTTGGTGAGAAAACTTCTTAAAGTTGCACTATTTCATTCACAAATTTTGATAAATGTTAATATATATTTGAGGAACGTGTCGTCTGAATTTAATTCTGTGGTTCTTAAATTAGTACAAATGTATCATGAAAATATAATTACTACGTATGTTGATATCAACATAAACAATTTTCATTGTTGTTCCATCGTCGTTCGTAGCTCTAACACGATAATAAGTTTCATCCATCAGATTCACATGTATAATTGTTAGTGATGGTGAAAGAATATCTCCACCAGTATAACGATTATCGGAGAGTATGTTGAGAACTTCGTAAAGGTATGTGCTGGTGTTTCTTTTTTCCCAGGTAACACTAGTGACTGGGAGGAAGGATGAGACATTTGTTTGAAGAGTGATGTTTTCATCGGCATAGACCCTATAAATTGACTTTGTGGTAATGGATGGCGGACCTGAATTAAAATTAACATTTTCCGTCAATCACGGAAATTCATGACACGGATTTATATTCCTTACTTTACAATCTACTTTTCATTTATCAAGATTTTTTGCATCTTTATTTTGGCAATTAATTATCCAATACATTCCTTATTAATATATATGTGTATTAAGACAAATATTCTGTACCCCTCTTCACAAAAAATATCAAGATTTTGAGTAGGATTTTAAATTAATTAAAACTAAATTTATAAAGTTGTTCAAGTGAAAACATGCTGTATTTGAAATTTTTTAAAACTTTGCTTAATATATATATGTAAGAAGATATATAGTCAAAATCAAACTTTGAAATAGGAACAAGACAGTCTTTGGTTCAAAAAGTAAAGAACAGCACAAATGAGTTCATTTCATGAAATAAAAGAAAGATAGGTATAGAGATGCATACTTACTGGGTCTGACAGATAAATAAATACGAGAGCTATATCTAACACCGTCGATGTTTTCTACTGCAATCCTGTAATATCCCTTGTCTTGAACTAAAGCTTTTTTGATAAATAAATTAGGGGATCCTATTTTGCCACCATCAAATCTATTGTCACTGGTCGTATTTAGTTGGTAGTAATTGTACGGATAGGAGAAATTTCGCTTTTCCCATCTTACCGATAATAAGGTGGACAATGATTTGATATTGACTTCAAAGGTCACATTTTCACCAGAATAAACGTAAACGCTTCTCGCTCCTAAAGAGATTGAAGGCAAACCTAAAAAATAACGGATTGAAAATCATAAATACACGTATTCTCTTCAGAGATCCCCGTGGGGATCCGGGTTAGAATAGGTCCTCAGTACCCCCTTGCTTGTCGTAAAAGGCGACTAAATGGGGCGGTCATTCGGATGAGACCGTATAAACCGAAGCCCCGTGTCACAGCAGGTGTGGCACGATAAAGATTCCTCCCTGCTCAAAGGCCGTGAGTGCCGAGCATAGGCCTAAATTTGCAGCCCTTCACCGGCAATGGTGCGTCTCCATATCAGTGAAATATTCTGGAGAGGGACGTTAAACAGTAAACAATCAATCAATCAATCTCTTCAGAGATATAGGAGAATTTCTAAATTCCAATATAAATCCTACAGAATTCATCGAGTACAGGCTATTTCCTCGTCATAATAGGAACTGAAAACTTTTGAGGACAAACGTTAAGAAAAAAAAAGTTTCTAAAACTAACAATATTATAATAGCAAAAAAAAAACTATACTCTGTGTCATTCACTTGCGTAGATATTAAAGTTTTCAATGTTTCAAAAATTTTTAACTTCACTAAACATATATACAAAAAGATATACCGTCAAAATCAAACTTTGAAATCAAAACAAGAAAGTCTTTGGTTTAAAAAGTAAAGAAGTGCATAAAAGAGTTCAATACTTCATATGAAAGAAAGATAGGTATAGAGATGCATACTTACTGGGTCTGACAAATAAATAAATGCGAGAGCTATATCTAACACCGTCGCTGTTTTCTACTGCAATCCTGTAATATCCCTTGTCTCGAACTAAAGCTTTTTTGATAAATAAATTAGGGGATCCTATTGTGCCACCATCGAATCTTTTGTCACTGGTCGTATTTAGTTGGTAGTAACTGTACGGATAGGAGAAATTTCGCTTTTCCCATCTTACCGATAATAAGGTGGACAATGATTTGATATTGACTTCAAAGGTCACATTTTCACCAGAATAAACGTAAACGCTTCTCGCTCCTAAAGAGATTGAAGGCAAACCTAAAAAATAATGGATTCAAAATCATAAATACATGTATTCTCTTCAGAGATATAGGAGAATTTCTAAATTCCAATATTAATCCTACAGAATTCATAGAGTACAGGGTTTTTCCTCGTCCTAATAGGAATTGAAAACTTTTGAGGACAAACGTTCCGAAAAATAACGTTTCCAAAACCAACAACATTATAATAGGAAAAAACTATACTCTGTGTCATAGTTTTATTCGAATGAAATATAAGTTTACGGAGAAGGAATAAAAATAATAACAATGGACTGTAAACCTACGGAGATTAATACGTAAATAAAACGTCCTGCTTCTTGTTCCATCTTCATTTGTTGCGTTGAACCTAAAATATCCAGCATCTACCCTACGGACACTGTTAAAAGTCAGTGAGGGGTCATTGATCAATCCCCCAGAGAATCTGCTATCCGTTACATCAATCAAGGTATATGTGTATGGGTAGGAGGCGCTGCGTTTCTCCCAACTTACAGAAACCATGGGTAACTCGGATGTGACGATAACCTCAAATGTGAGATTAGTTTCCGAATAGATGTTGTAAAAGTTTCTCTGCCCCGTTAATATAGTAGGTAAGCCTATAAAAACAGTTTCGCTTTAAGATTACATATTTAAAAGATTTTTTATTTCAAAATTTCACAGAAATAAACAAAAATAACCTTGAAGGTTTAACTTACGGAGAATAACATATACGTAAATGTTCGAACTTATAGTTGTGCCGTCAGCGTTGGACACGTTTAGACGGTAATATCCTTTATCCTCCGTGCTGACGTTACGAATGATAAGAGACGGAGAGTCTAGTGTCCCACCATCGTATTTGGCATTTGATGTATTCAAGTCATTAAAGTAGTAGTAGTAGTAGTAGTAGGAATAAGAACTTCTCTGCCACGACAAACTTAAAAGCTTCGGATTGGCATAAACAAATACGGAAAGTGTGACGTCTTCACTCTTGTTTACAATGTATCTTGTTGAGTTCAGGGCAACGTAACACCCTTAAAGCAAAAGAAATCTATTATAATTTGATTGACGCCATTAATTATTACAAAATATTCCTTAGTTATCTATTAAAGAAAATTGTGGAACCTCTTTTAAACATTTGTATTTATATACATGTAATAAATACCCTGGTAACGAAGTCTGGGTTAAAGTAATAAGCATAACTTTAAGTTAAAATTTTATGGCCCGAATTGAACTGTTTCAATATTTTCCATTATCTTCTAAAACTACATGTATGTATTTGGCCTACTCCATGAACGAGAGAGAGAGATAGTATAACATAGAACTTACCATCACGTATTTTGACATTGACTGGTCTACTGTAACCAACACCGTTTGAACTGTTTGCATTACATCTGTATTTGCCAACGTCTGATGAGCTAAACTTGTAAATTCTCAAAGATGGGTAATATATAGTGGAACCATAATATTTAGAGGAGGACACATATATTTCTGTTTCATTTTTCTGGCCCTTAAGTTGCAAGGTCCAGAAAACTCTACTGATACCGGAGCCAAATACTTTGCAAAGGATTGAAACAGTGTACCTAAAGCCAGTAGTGATATTTGATCCCGCTAGTACTGCTGGTACATCTTCAAATAAAAATTGACATAGCGAGAATCAATCAAATTCAAATTATACATTTTTTTCTTATATGCCTACATCATGTTTTTCAAATTGTAAAAACTTAAAAATATATAATCATCATATGGAAAATTTGTATCAAAGCTGCTAAATCAGAAAATTAGCAATTTAAGAAAACTCTTGTCATATTAATTTTCAAAGTACGCGTATTATATATGTAAAATATTTCAAGACGTAATGGCTTATGCGTACCTCCAAATAAGTACACGGCAATGTTCGAGCTATTCCTGGTTCCATATTGGTTAGACACAGAACAGTGGTAGTAACCCTGGTCTTCTTCCTGGAAATTGGTTATGTTGAGGTTTGGAGAATATATTGTTCCGCCTGAGTATTTTCCATTAGGTATTGGATTGATTGGTACGCCATCTATGTACCAATTAACCTCAACAACGGGAGGGTAACTGGAGGAAAATTTGCAAGACAGGGACACGCTCTCGCTAGCGTTGACAGCGTACTTTGTTCTTTGCAGGTAAATCACAGGGAAACCTTAGATAAATCCCTTAATAATTACATTGAAATATAAATTTGTTTCTCTAAGTTACGCTGTAAGATTGCATTGGATTTCTTAATTCTTTATTAAATGCAATAAGATAAAAAAAATTCTGTTCCTGCGCTCTAATTTGTTAAACATGCTTATTATTGTCTGATATACATTGTGTGTGTGTGTGTGTGTCTGTGTGTATGTGTATATATATATATATATATATATATATATATATATATATATATATATATATATATATATATATATGAGACAATGAATATTGTTCACTTACAAAAAGACTAACATGAATGTATGTGTACATGGGAATCTATTATAATTACCTCGCTTTAAATCTAAAAAGATCATTTTTACAAAAAGATATACAGTCAAAATCAAACCTTGAAATCAAAACAAGAAAGTCTTTGGTTTAAAAAGTAAAGAACCACACAAACGAGTTCAATACTTCATATGAAAGAAAGATAGGTCTAGAGATGCATACTTACTGGGTCTGACAGATAAATAAATACGAGAGCTATATCTAACACCGTCACTGTTTTCTACTGCAATCCTGTAATATCCCTTGTCTTGAACTAAAGCTTTTTTGATAAATAAATTAGGGGATCCTATTTTGCCACCATCGAATCTTTTGTTACTGCTCGTATTTAGTTGGTAGTAATTGTCCGGATAGGAGAAATTTCGCTTTTCCCATCTTACCGATATTAAAGTGGACAATGATGTGACATTGACTTCAAAAGTCACATTTTCACCAGAATATACGTAAACGCTTCTCTTTCCTAAAGAGATTGAAGGCAAACCTGAGAAAAAAATAACGAGTTCAAAATCAGAAATACATGTATGTGTCTTCAGAGATAATGGAGAATTTCCTCACTCCAGTATTAATCGAGTACAGAATTCGTTGAGTACAGGATGTTTCCTCGTTCTAATAGGAATTGACAACCTTTAGAAAAATAACGTTTTTAAAACAAACAACGTTATAGCAAAAACAGAAATCTATACTCTGTTACATTCACTTTTGTATTTTTTTTCTGAGTGAAATATATAAAGTTTACAGAGAAGGAATAAAAATAATAAGAATGGACAGTAAACTTACGGAGATTAATTTGTAAATAAAACGTCCTGCTTCTCGTTCCATCTTCATTTGTTGCGTTAAACCTAAAATATCCAGCATCTACCCCACGGACACTGTTTATCGTCAGTGAAGGGACATTCATCGTTCCGCCAGAAAATCTGCTATCCGTTACATCAATCAAGGTATATGTGTATGGGTAGGAGGCGCTCCGTTTCTCCCAACTCACAGAAACCATGGGTAACTCGGATGTGATGTTAACCTCAAATGTGAGATTAGTTTCCGTATAGATGTTGTAAAAGTATCTCCGACCCGTTAATATAGTAGGTAAGCCTATATAAAAACATTTTCACTTTAAGATTACATATTTCAAAGATTTTTTTTTATTTCAAAATTTCACAGAAATAAACAAAAATAACCTTGAAGGTTTAACTTACGGACAATAACATTTATGTAAATGCTCGAACTTATAGATGTGCCGTCAGCGTTGGACACGTTTAGACGGTAATATCCTTTATCCTCCGTGCTGACGTTACGAATGACGAGAGACGGAAAGTCTAGTGTTCCACCATCATATTTGTCATTTGGTGTTGTATTCAAGTCATTAAAGTAGTAGTAGTAGTAGTAGTAGGAATAAGAACTTCTCTGCCACGACAAACTTAAAAGCTTCGGATTGGCATAAACAAATACGGAAAGTGTGACGTCTTCACTCTTGTTGACAGTGTACCTTGCTGTGTTCAGAACAACGTAACGCCCTTAAAGCATAAATAATCTGTTAAACATTTAATTGACGTAATTCAATATTACAAAATATATATGTACCATAATTAATTTTGTGAATTTGTTTGATAAAAGAAAATTGTTGAACATCTTTTTGATCATTTGTCCATATATACATGTAATAAATACAGGTATTGTCAGACATGCATGAATGTGTACATTTAAAATACCAAATATTCCCCTTTTTGCTCTTAAAAATTTCTTGGAAAGCTCTTAATCTTAAGAATTTACAATTTACAATAATGTACTTATTTGTTTGAAAAAGAATAAAATTTATTTTCATTTGAATTAATATAATTAATATATTGTGCGATTAAAAATTGCAGTAGTTCAAACAACTATACCAATGTAACGAAGTTTGGGTAAAAAGAAAAAGCAACTTTTAGTCAAAATTTTCATGTCCCGAATTGAACTGTTTCTATAATTTCCCTTATTTTATACTCTCTGTATAACATAACTTACCATCACGTATTTTGACATTGACTGGTCTACTGTATCCAACACCGTTACTACTGTTTGCATAACATCTGTAGTTACCAATGTCTGATGAGCTAAACTTGAAAATTGCCAAAGATGGGTCATAGATAGTTGAACCATAATATTTTGAGGAGGATAGAACTATTTCTGTTTCACTTTTTTGGCCCTGGAGTTGCAATGTCCAGTAAACTCTACTGACACCGGAACCAAATACTTTACAAAGGATTATAACAGTGTCCCTAAAGTCGGAAGTGATATTTGATTCCACTAGTACTGCTGGTACATCTTCAAATGAAAAAAATGGTATAGCGGGAATCAATCCAATTCAAATCATACATTTTTTTTATGCCTACATTATGTTTTATTAATTGCTAAAAACTTAAAAATATAAAATCATCATGTGGTAAATTTGTACTTTAGCTGCTTAATCGGAAAATTAGCAATTTAAGAAAAATCTTGTCATATTAATTTTAAAAGTACTACATGTAGTATTATATTTCAGGAAAATTATGAAGGAAAAATATTAATCTAAGTATATGACATCTATTATGGCTTATGCGTACCTCCAAATAAGTACACGGCAATGTTCGAGCTATTCCTGGTTCCATATTGGTTAGACACAGAATAGTGGTAGTAACCCTGGTCTTCTTCCTGGAAATTGGTTATGTTGAGGTTTGGAGAATATATTGTTCCGCCTGAGTATTTTCCATTAGGGATTGGATTGATTGGTACTCCATCTTTGTACCAATTAACTTCAACAACGGGAGGGTAACTGGAGGAAAAATTGCAAGACAGGGACACGCTCTCGCTAGCGTTGACAGCGTACTTTGTTCTTTGCAGGTAAATCACGGGGAAACCTTAGATAAATATCTTAATCATTTTATAGAAATACAAATTTGTATCTTTAAGTTACACTTTAAGATTGCACTGAATTAATATTATACATTTTTTACTGTATGCAATGTGACAAAAAAAATTCCGTTCCCGCGTTCTATCTTGTTAAACATGCATATTATTATCTGATATATATGAGACAATGAACATTGTTTACTTACAAAAAGACAAATGTATCTCACTGTAAATTCATGATACATACCTCGCTTTAAATCTAGAAAGATCATTTTTGCACTTTGGCCTATGCCTGCTGAGGTTTCAGCCAAACATCTATAGTTTCCTATATCTTCAATCTGAACGTTTTTAACGGTAAGAGACGGTGTCCACACAGTGCTGCCGCTATATTTAGTTGCAATGCCAGTGTTGATAGTGGTTGTGACGCCTTTTTTCTGGTAATGCCATGTAACAGAAGATATATTTGTCGTGCTTGTAACGTAACAATGCAGTATTGCAGATGATCCAATATATACTGCTAGACTGGATCCTATTGTTACATTCGGTAAACCTATATAAATAAAGATGTGCGCAAATCCTACATTGAAAAAACTCATTTGGCATATACATGTGCTTTTCTTCTTTGAAAAACTCAAAGTGAATAAAAAGTAACAAAACGAATGAAATATAACCAAAATCCCATTTGATTTTGTTATCGAAACTCATATGACGATAACCCCCATCCCTCATCCCCAAAATGAATATTTTTTTCATTATCCACAATGTCTCCTTCATGCATCTGTCACAGCCTTGATTCTCCTTCTCTTCTTCTCTGGAGATCATCAGTTTGATAGGGGTACCGTCAATATTAACGGTTTTAGAACAGGTTTTAGTTGTAAAACGTTTGTAACCCTACTTTGATCTTACCCAGAACATAGCAGTTAGGGTCTGTATTTCCGTTCAGACAGTGACAAAGATACTTCCCGAACTGATCCTCGCATGTCCCACCCATTAAGACAAGGTTCACCTAGGCAATCGTTTATGTCTACAAGAAAATTGGCATAATACAATATATATATATATATATATATATATATATATATATATATATATGTAAGACTCCAAAGTCCGATGGTGACGCCAAAGTCAGATGGTCTCGCCAAACCCCGATGGTCTGCGCCAAACCCCGATGGCTCGTTGTCTTTACGGACGCCAATGTCCGATGGTCACGCCAAAGTCCGATGGCTCGTTTCCTATGAGACGCGCGACGCTAAAGTGCGATGGTCTGACACGCCAAAGTCGGATGTTGGGGAGGAACAATTAACGTTTATGACGTCACAATAGTCCGACGTCATGACGTTATTCTGCATTCAAAATTAATTGATTCAGTATTCGTCTCACATTCGTTTTTACGGATATTGCTTTTTGTTTTCACCCACAAGAGGTATTAGGGTTAGTCCTCGTACACCATTGGAGTGATAAGGTCTAGTCATTGAACAGTAAGGTGCTTCTTCGAACCCACCCGAGAGATTTTAGGGTTAGTCCTCGCACACTATTGGGCTGATTTAGATTAGTCCTGCACCCACCTATGATAGTTAAGTTAGAGCTGATACTCATTATTCGACTGATAAGTCTTAGTTTCGCACCTACATCCAAAAGACGAGGGTTAGTCTTTGTATTTATGATATTTTGTCTTTATTTATTGGCATGTCGTGGCATCGAATTCTTACGCGGTAGTACTATGACGTCATAGACGTTAATTGTGTTCTGTGCCATTGGACTTTGGCGTATCAAACCATCGGGGTTTTACGCAGACCATCGGACTTTGGCGTAACCATCGGACTTTGGAGTCCCATCGCACTTTGGAGTCATATATATATATATATATATATATATATATATATATATATATATATATATATATAGAAAGCACAAAGAAATTCACTTTTACATGGATACCCACTTCCGCCCCAGCCCGGGGTTGAACTCTCGACCTTCGGAATCTGTCTCCTAGCAGTGCTGGAACAGCGCGCTAGACCGCTCGGCTATCTAGGCAAGTCAAAAAAACTTGCTTTCGATGCCGATGGAATTCTCGCGGCGCTGTCCTACACTACACGGTCATTGAGAATAGAAGTGAGATACAGTTATTTGGACATTAGTTTTAACCGAGGATTGTTACCAATACATGTTGTAATGAAATTGATTATTATTTATAAAGCACATTTTACAACAACTCTTAAACTAATATAACTGCCCTAAGTGAAGAAATATTAATATAGAAAGCACAAAGAAATTCACTTTTACATGGATACCCACTTCCGCCCCAGCCCGGGGTTGAACTCTCGACCTTCGGAATCTGTCTCCTAGCAGTGCAGTAACAGCGCGCTATACCGCTCGGCTATCTAGGCAAGTCAAAAAACTTGCTTTCGATGCCGATGGAATTCTCGCGGCGCTGTCCTACACTACACGGTCATTGAGAATAGAAGTGAGATACAGTTATTTGGACATTAGTTTTAACCGAGGATTGTTACCAATACATGTTGTAATGAAATATATATATATATATATATATATATATATATATATATATATATATATATATATATATATATATATATATATATATATATATAGATTTAATTTTTAATTCTAGTTATTATAATTTTAGTTCTCTAGTTCATCTTTCATAAACATACCTTTTTGAAATTCATGTTCTTAAAGATTGAATTACTAGTACTCAAGTCATCATAAAAGTTAAACCAATTTTCAGCTAAGAAAAATTGTTATATAGAAGCGGAAATGTTTCTCACCTTCTCCACAGGTTTCGTTGGACAATTCGTTCGTTAACAAAGGCAACAAATCAAACGTTGTCAGATACGTGTAGTCGTTATGTGTGGCAACAGATCTCAGAACAATTGAATTTATTCCAGTTCCTACCCCGACACAAAATATCGTAACCCCCATGGCTTTAAGTTTGTCGGGCTGTTTGGAAATGGAGCTTTGTCCATCGGTGATTAGAACAGCAACTTTTGCTGAATCATTTCTTGCTCCTCTGGCGGAACTAAAGGAGTACAGCCGGGCATAATCAAGGGCACGTCCTATGCTTGTTCCCCCATTTTTGAATGGAATGGAAGATATTGCTGATTGAATATCCGTTACTGTGTGATATCTGTTGAGTGGAAATATCTCTCTAGAAGAGGACGCAAAATTAACTACGCTGAATTGATTGGCGTTACTTCCAACTTTGAATTGACCGACGACGGAGCTGACAAATGACTTGATCCTTTCGAAGTTCAAAGATCCAATACTGCCGGACTCGTCTAGTAGAAAAACAATGTCTCCTTTTGACACGCACTCCCCTAATTTAAAAATTAAAAAACGGGAAATAATTTCTGTACCATATATACGCTACATGACAAACGGGCATTTTAATTGACAGTTTAATAAACTGGCTGTTTATCTGCATCTCATCAAATCCATTTAAGCAATTTATTCGTACAATGCTCTGTTATCCTTAAACATTCAGTAAGGCGTGGTATTCTCGACGTCACATAATTAGCGTCTGAAATTTACACATATTTCATTCACAGTTGAAATATACACTGTACATGAACATAGGATAGATTCGGGTGAATATCAACAAGTGAAGTTAATATCCAATAACAGCGTCTCGTACGGCAAAGAGGTGGGGTTGAAGTCGTCTCATTGTTGTCAACAACAATTTGAATTTCCTGTTGTTATTAATTTCGTAACTAATGAGAATCTATTCGCCATTTGACAGACGCTAATTATGTAGCGCCAAGAACGCCCCGCCACTCTAAAAGTCCAAGGATGACAGAGAATTGTAACATATTCTTTCAGGCATTGTTACATACGACTGATTAAATGAAATGAGAGGGTCAATTATTAGCACTGAAGTTTGAGATAATAAAAATATTACTAGTACTTCGGTGCTTTCATCTTAAATCTTATAAATATTTTTTATAATCAGAAAAATTTTGTTGCTAAAGAAAAAATCTTTCAATTTGTTCTTTATATCCCAGGATATTGTTCTAAGTAGAAAACCTTTGTTTGTATTCATGTGAAGCAGAATTTATCCGAAAAGTTATTATTAAAAAAAAAAAAACCTTCAGTCTGGAACTGCGAATTATTGATGTTTTAGCTTTTCATAAAAACATGAACGTAGTCTTTTGATGATATAAACTGATGGACACAAAGTTTATTCTTTTATTAGTCAACTTGTTTCTATATTTCTAAGAATAGCTTTTACAGAGAAGCAAAAATACACGAACCATGGTTATCTTATGTATCTTACTATCGTATATAGTAAACATTGTCGATACTATGACCTTGTCGCAATAAAATCTCTCAATAAGTCAAATGCTCATAGCCGTTTTAATACTTGTTCTCATAGTCAGCCATTATTTACAGCTTGAATTGATACAGGATTTTTTTGCCAATTTTCAAATCATGTCAAGAAGCACATGTGGTAGGTTTGATCGGTCGACATGTGATATTTACTCAGCAGTGGCATCTGATCCCATTCTGATGTTTTTATAGGTCTGTATATTTTTTTTTTTAATTCCTCTTATTCCGTCAACAAATATGTTGAAATTTTGTCAGAGAAAAATATTTACACCAACCTACCAATCCAATAATTCCCCCCTTAGTCAAAAGAGGGCTAGCAAACATTAAAGATGACCTAATATAAATGTGTTGATTTCAATTACCTTTTAATATTCATTGTTCTTCACTTATGTTCATCAAAACTATATTCTATTATAAAGTTCTTTAAAGTAATTCTAGAATTATGTTTGCACTTTATGCGAGGGCTGTTCAATAAATAATGTACTGAACTCTGTGACATACAACATAGAAATCATATGATATTAAGCTAGACTTTCTCGCATGATTGAATCTTTAATGAATTCATATCAATTTATTTGGCCACTTTTCATCTCATATTTTCATTGTGAGAAGCTGGAAGACAATGGCTGTTCGAGACACTGCATTAAAAATAAATGGTGAAGAATAAGTAAATTTGAGTGAAATTAGACGCTTCATTAAAGCTGCTGTAAATTTTGTTGAGAATCTCAGAAAAAGATTCACTGCGATTTGTGAAATTTAAAGCAACCAATGTCTGTTTTATAGACACCTGGGCAGGTGGATTTCAATGAACAATTATGATATAATGGGCATCAAAAATGGTACCGTCCTCGGCTACAAGGACGTACAATAACAAATGTTCTATTTGACAAAATTCAACAAATTATCAATTATGATGACTTTCAGACACATAGCACATTTGATAAACATCAGTTTCGGGGTAGTTCACCCTATTTAAAAAACACTTTACAGTAAAAAGCTCAGTATTCAATGATCACCCTATGTTTTCAAAAATGAGTGAAAACAACAACGTGTAAGAATACCTAAACAATTATTTTTTTTTTTTAAAAATTAGAAATTGTAGTTATCCACCTAGCTTTGTCTTAAATTCAAACACATAAGGAAACGTGAATCCACTGCTTTAAACCCTCAAAACAAATTTACAAGATGCATTTGACAAAAAGCAGCAAAGGTATAAAATGTGCAAAGAATTGCAAGAGGACAAAGACAGATTATCTATCATTTTCATAAATAATAGTGGTCTTTTTGTTCAAATTCTTATTCGGTGAGGCAGTTTAATTTCTGGAGGAGGCCAGAAAGCAAACTTTTTGCAAAAAAAAAAAAAATTGAAAGGTTTATGAGAGGAAGGAACCAGAATCAGGAATCCACTATATTAAATTTCTTCATGACAGCGTCCAAACCCACATTCCCTGTAGAGTAAATGTGTTTTATGTATAAACAGAAACTTAATGTTTTGTTACACCAAAAATTCGCCTGTTCTGTCAGCCTTTTACTTGATTCATTTTCCAAACTGAAAAAAAACACCTTTCAGAAAGAAGACACAAATCCAGGAAATCATAGGATTTGCCATATTACAGTATACGAATACGAAGGGGGCATACTTAAAATGAGTTATAAAACAATCAGAAATTGGTTAAAAATTTTAAGGGCATGTGTTTTGATTAAAAATGATTTAAAAGAGAATATTTAAGTTAAATCATTAAGACTAAATCATTGAAAAGCGTCTTTTGTTTTTTTTATATCCGAGAACCGAGGACATTATTCACTGAACAGCCCTCGTAAATTTACGTTGAAGTATTATCTTAACTTGCTCTAGAACAGAATTTATCAACTTGTCAAATTTCGAACAAAACTTAGATGGTGAATGATGAGAATGATGAGAATGACACTAAAAGAAATGTCTTTCGCCCTCCGTCTCGGGTGAATCTTAAGTGCAAGTTTTAGAAAGAGGAAGCGTATATTGCACTAGTTACGTAAGGAAATGAAAATATAAAAGGAAAAGAACAAAAACTGCACATATATTTCAATACCGATGTGATGTACGTGATTTTGTTCTCATGTGTAAGGTTTTTTGTTTATGTTTACGTTTTTGCTTGTAGATTACGTGTATATGGATCTTTATTTCTCTATAGTATACTGTACAACTTTACAGAATTGTTGAATATATATAAAACGAACAAGAAATTTCTGAAGAGACATTGAAAAAGTTCCAAATATAGAACGTAAATTTCATTTTATAAAATACTACAATCTTATTAGCTTTGAGAAAGCTTACAATCAAAAACATAATTTCAAGAGCAAAAAATCATTAAAAAGTTTAATGTTTTAGGGGTTCTGAGCAAAAGGTTAAAATGCTTTGCGTCTATAACTTATTGTATCTGTATACTTTTTTCTATGATAACTAGCACTTCACAATAAATGAAAAATTGTAATATAGATAAAGTATATAGAAATTACTTTATTTATATTTCTCAAAAGGATGAAACTCTGGTAGTCAATAGGTATTGAAGCAGAATTAAACATATTTTAGGTGACCTGTTTCATGCCTATTGTTAGATCCTTGTTTTTTTTTTATATACCGAATTCGCAACGAAATGTTCCGTTTACCCTATCTATGCATATATGGCTTACAGCGGGTGTAACAGGTCTACAGCGATGCTTATATTGACTCCTATAAGTTAGCACGTACCTGACCCTATTTATGGAATTTCAAGGGGTCCGTGTTTACGTTCTGTCCAAAGATTTGTTTTAATTATAGATCGTTCGAGATCGCCTTTTTCATTTAGCTAAATTATTTCTTATTTTGGTTGTAAAATTTGATTTACCCTAATGGTACATTCTATTTTGCAAAAACAGAAAGAAACATTTTATAAATATCTCTTGACAACAGTAATTTTTTATTCTAAATATCAAGGGGAAAAATGATTTTCCTGACCTTACTCTTACATACGCGTTCCAATTCTAGCAATTATAATAATTATAAAACTAAATTTTTGTTTTGTCTAGTTTTGTAGATCCTCAAATTCGCGACAGGCATGAAGAAATTGTGTACTTGTATAGCATGGTTTTGAACAGTTAACGCCTTCGTAAAAATAACTTAAATATTGGGAAGTCTCATTTAATTTTTAATTTGCCTTAACCAGTTTTGTACATCATTAGTAAAGTAAATTGAATAAATCCTACCTTTGATAAATGGTATGAATAGCCATACAACGTATACTTGAAAACATACAAACAATTTCAACATATTGGATAGTTTCTACAACCAGGAAGCTTTCTTTCATCAGATGTCTCCCGAAGTAAGCATTGCGATCATACAATTTACCGTGTAAATCATTTGTGAAAATAGAATTGAGGCATGTCCATCTTATACGAAACATCTGAATAATTATATAAGCGCATGCTCATTGCGCATAAAAGGGGTGTTTTCAATACAGAAATGCATTACTAGTATATTGCATATGTATATATTATAGATACATGTTTTCTACCGATTTGTAAAATTCAATTGGTTGTCATGGGAAATGATGGTGAGGTTCTAAGGGGAGCTGGTGGAATATTTTACATTTTAAAACATATATAGCAAATTTATTTGTTATTGCACAACAAAATTCACGTAAAGTCAAACATCTACACTTATAAATATTTAATAAGCAAATAAACTTCAAAATGCTTACACCAAAGGTCATATTTTGTACTCTAGTAATACACTAGGTATAATGTGATGTCCGGAAACTATATTCAGATTTCACACTTGATTTAAAGTGTGCTTTCATTTTCGGTTAACAGCCTCGAAATAGCGAAAACGAGAACCCAGTGGTGGTTCCGTTTTGAAGATATAAATTACATACATTTTTAAATAAAACTGACAACAAGCAAGCGTTTAATAATTTTAAAGCACGTCATTCTATTTTGATTAATATTTCAATTCTTGAGTGAAATAAAAGAAATAAGTTGTGGTTACTGATTAAACAGCAAAATTTGCACAAAAAAATCTTTTTATATCTGATCTCACTCTTGATTGAAAGTTCTAGGATGTCAGATGGTATCGAACCTGATGTTCAAAAGAAAAGCGAGTCAGAGGCATGAAAAAAGTGGTAAAGCAACTGATAACAGTAAATGTTATAAATATATATCTACAATAATTAAAGACTGCTAGTAAATTGTGCTAATAAATTAACAAATGAGATGTGCATTGCGTTTATAATTTGTTATTGCACAATATAATTAATGGTGTGTTAAACATATTTTTTTAAAAATTATAAATTAAAAAGAATTTATGGAGTAATAAACAATATTATTATACCTCATTATAAATATTCTACACAACACGTTATCTGATTGGTTCTAGGTTTTCACGTGATCAGGCCGTAAAACTTCATATTTCACGGCAGTCGGCATGCTTTTCATCATATTCCATCTCTTCGGGTACTTAGTGCATTTTCCCGCAATAATTATCGATCGCTTAAAGAAAACTCCCGAGAGTGCATGTAGTAGACGTCACAATAGCCTGGTTTACGTCACAAAATTGATAATAATGTGATGACAAAAGGGTTAGCCTACAGTAACTTTACGTAAAAAATTAAAGTGAATTTGAGAGCGGTGCCGAATTTGAAAGTTTATGTTTATTTCAAAGATTCTGCTTGTTTCGGTATAATAAAAAATTCATTGCATAAATGTTCGGGAAACATGAAGACTTATTCAGCCAAGTAAATTTATATTCCCCGAGGGCTTCATATTTCCCTCACTATCATGCAATAAATGTATAATATTTTGTGTATAAAAAAACCCTAAAAGGGAAAAATTTTGTTTCAAGCCTTTCTTAATCCGACTTAACTCAATATGAGTTAAGTCCCGTTATGGAGACAAATAGAGATAAAAAGTTCAGGGAAGATAACTCTCACTCAAATGCACTGACTTCATTTAGCCACATCCATTAGGCATGTGCATTCGCTCTTCCTTTCCATCTTCCGTCATCCATTGAAGCTCAGCATCCCACCCACCTCTCCCAATTTACAAGATTTTGATGAAGTTTTCGTTTGTGTCAACAAAATGTTGCTGCTGTCTTTGATTTCCTTTTTCAGTCAACATCCATTCTCTTGGCTACCAGCAGAAGAATCCATTACATCCATTCCTTTGGCCACCAGCAGAAGAATCCATTACATCCATTCCCTTGACCACAAGCAGAAGAATCCATTTCTTCCGTTCCCTTGGCTACCAGCGATGGTCCATTGGCTACCAGTGATGGGATCCATAACATCCGTTCCCTTGGCTACCAAAAGAACCCGCTAGCGTCATGGCTTTTTTACGTCTCATTGAAATGCAAAGTATATGGTCTTCTTACAGGCTGTTTTTGAATGCTGAATCGAATTTTGCTAGAAGCTCGCTGCTGATCCTGTTATCTTCCAGGGTTAGTGGCCAATAATTGAGCTTCCGTCATTGTGCCATTGCTATTGATTCTACGTCATATACTATTGATAAAGTCGACGTAGACCATTGTCTTTGTAATACATTGCTACCTGCTCATTGCAATTCATTTATCATTGAATGTCATTGTATATCATTGAATATCATTTCATATTATTGCATAACATTGCATGTCATTGCATATCATTGAATATCATTGTACCCATAGTGTAAATACATGTATACACTTTGCGTACATCATTGATTGAATATCATTGTACCCATTGTGTATTAATTATTCAATATACACTTTGTGTACATCATTGAATTGATACTTTATGTACATCATTGTAGAGATACCTTGTGTACATTATTGTATTCATTGTATTGATGATTGATTTGACTATTGATTGTATTGATGATTGATTTTGACTATTGATTGTATTGATGATTGATTTGAATATTAATCAATAAAGACATGACAAAAACTGCCAATCATTCTTAATCTATTTTGTCGACATAATATGATTTCTAAGAAAAAGGTCAGCGATAAAGACAGTTACATGTATTTAATATGAAATTTTTTGGCAAAGTATGTTTAGTTGCGTAAGATATGTAATATGTTCAAAAATATACATCAAATATACATTGAACATGTGTTGAAAGGCATAAAGAATTCACTGAGTACACTGAGAGAATTACCTAGTTGATTTAACTAGTGTGCCTAGTAAAGCATTCGTCGTGATTAGTAATCACTCTGTGTACTAGCTAAGGTAGTGAAATGTTGAGTGATGGTCTAAAAACTTAGATACCTAGTGAAAGTTACTTATGAATTCTTAGGATTACTAACATTATCTAGTAAATCTACCCAATACCTAGTAAAACTACTTTTGAGGTAGTGATTGTATGGAAGTAAATTTAATGACTTTATATTATTTTTGTCAGTGTAAAAATGCTCTTCGTGAAAGCTAAAAACTATTGAAACTCGTAAAATTACATATAAATTAAAATATAGAAGATAATTTTTATATCATATTACTGAACAAGATTTTTCCCCAAAACTGTCATGTTACATGCAAGTACTATAGTACTATAAATGAAAAGATGAAATATACACCCTTCGTAACAGCTGATAATAGGTTTGACTGAACGACATTTTGTAAATAGAGAAAAAAAGCACTGAATATCACACTGTCGTGTCACTCTTTGTATTGTTTTTTTTAAATAAGGACTGCCTTAAAGGAAAAAAGATGTTCTGCAGAGCAATATACATGTAATTATTACAACGAAATACATGTACCTATTGCACAATTGTTAAATGAAAGTGAAAACTTTTAATCCTCCAATCAGCAAAATACTGGAAAAAACTGTACCTTCATTATCTTAAAAATGTATCTAATTCATAAATAGATTGCTTTTAAGTTTATTACTTCCTTAGAAGAACATTTCTATTATTTTATATAGTTTGAGCTAAAAATACTAGCTTTCAAATTCATTTTCCATGAAGACCGTCTTGGTAATTTAAGTGATTAAGTTATTTAAACTATGTAATAAAATGTTCAAATTGAATTATGCAAATAAGTTAATTGAAACTAACATATGTGTAAGCATTTTAAAGGCTTTATTTCCAAACAAATGAAAGTATATATACATTTTTTTGCCTCTGTTAGGTTGATAATGCATATTTTCTTCCTCAAACTCCTTTTTAGCAGTAATCTTCGTATATGATTGGTGATGTCTTTCAAAATGTACAATCAGGTTTCAGTTTTCATTTTCATCCT
>NW_026932585.1:0-2500 GCF_032062105.1 Saccostrea cuccullata
AACGGGAGATAACTCAAGATTAGGAATGTGAAAGTCGTTTTTATTGCCGTTTCAACAACATATAAAAAGTGCCGTTTTCACAGATACCGTTCGATTTATAATCCGTTACACGGTTTTCAGCTTATCGTCTTTAAAATCCCGCACACTGAAAAAGAGTACAGTAAAATCTTCTACTAATCGCCACAGTGGAAGTCTAATAGTTACCGTTCACTTGATCAGAATTTATAATTTCATACATCAATTTCATATATCAAAGCATTCAAAGACAAAACATCAAACAATTAATACCTTTTGAGTAAAAGAAAACGTAATTAAAAGCTTTAAAATCCCGCAAACTGCAAAAGAGTTTAATCAAATTCTCTGGTGTCGCTGCACGTTGTCCAATATGGCGCCTGTATGTAGAATTTTCATGAACATCGAACCCGATAAAAATTGATTTGTCAGAGAGACAGGGTACACCTAACGTAATTTTAACGATTAAATATAGACATAATATGCACAGATACCGTGTGCACAATATTTAAATTTGTTTTTTAAACAATTTAGTACCAAGTTTTTTTCAAATCTGATCAAAATGAAAGTGCAGCAGGAGTAGCATATTGTAAGTATTTACAGTAACAGAAATTTTTTATTTAATAACCATGGCAACATCCTTCAAGAAAATTGTGCTTCTTAGTATAATCTACTTAAATGCCAAATAAGATTGAATCAGACCAAAACTGTAGGAAGAGTTAGCATTTAAGAAGTATTTCACAGAAATTTATATTTTTAGTAACCATGGCAACACTGTTCATTGGAATAAAAAACCGATACACAGAATTGTGTATCTTAGTAAAATTTACTTGTTTGCCAAGTTATATTGAAATCAAACCAAAACTGTAGGAGGAGTAGCGTTTTTAAAGTATTTTACTGAAATTTCTATTTTTAGTATCCACGACAACACTGTTAATTGAAATCTAAAACCGATACACAGAATTATGTATCTAAGTGTAGTCTTCTTGTGTGCCAGGTTATATTGAAATCAGACCAAAACTGTAGGGGGAGTAGCATTTTAAATGAATTTTGCAGAAATTTCTATTTTTAGTAACAACGGCAACAACGTTCATCGAAATCAAAAACCGATATACAGAATTATGTAACTTAGTGTATTCTACTTGTGTGCCAAGTTATACTGAAATCAGACCAGAACTGTAGGAGGAGTAGCATTTTGAAAGAATTTCACAGAAATTTCTATTTTTAGTAACCAAGGCAACACCGTTCATCGAAATCAAAAATTGATACACAGAGTTATGTATCTTAGTGTATTCTACTTGTTTGCCAACTTAAACTGAAATCAGATCAAAACTGTAGGAGAAGTAGCATTTTGAAAGAATTTCACAGAAATTTCTATTTTTAGTAACCACGGCAACACCGTTCATCGAAATCAAAAACCGATACACAGAATTATGAATCTTAGTGTAGTCTACTTGTGTGCCAAGTTATACTGAAATCAGACCAAAACTGTAGGAGGAGTAGCATTTTGAAAGAATTTCACAGAAATTTCTATTTTTAGTAACCACGGCAACACCGTTCATCGAAATCAAAAACCGATACACAGAATTATGTATCTTAGTGTAGTCTACTTGTGTGCCAAGTTATACTGAAATCAAACCAAAACTGTAGGAGGAGTAGCATTTTGAAAGAATTTCACAGAAATTTCTATTTTTAGTAACCACGGCAACACCGTTCATCGAAATCAAAAACCGATACACAGAATTATGTATCTTAGTGAAGTCTACTTGTGTGCCAAGTTATATTGAAATTAGACCAAAACTGTAGGAGGAGTAGCATTTTGAAAAATTGTTTACAGACAGACGGACAGACAGACGGACAGACGGACGGACGCCGGACGCATTACTATCGCATAAGCTCTTCTGGTCTCTGACCAGTAGAGCTAAAAAATAAAAAAAAAATAACATGAGTTGCCATAAAAGATCTTTGTACATAGTAGCTTATACAGGTTAAACAGGGAAGATTTCCTCAGCAAATTTGATTTGAAAATATTTTTTCTGACAATGTAAAAGATTTAACTAATTCTATTGAGAGCTTTCTTAAGACTAGCTTTATTGGTGTGTACTTGATGTATCGCAGATGGAGGGACAGAGTAACACAATTGTGAGTTTTAGATGGGACATCGGTTACTTTTCATAATCAATCATTGGTTTGAATCGGTTACTGCTTAGTGCTTATGATGTGATTTTACCAATTACATATGTAATCAGATGTCATATTATGTATATAACTAGAAGTCTCTGATGAGACTGTAGCTCTACTGGTCTGTATGTACATGTATAACAAAAGAAAAGTAGCACTTGGATTTGAAACTTTACAACAAGCATAAATAGAATTATGTACCTTTATGTAGTCTACTTGTGTGTCAAGTTATATTGAAATCAAACCAAAACTGTAGGAGGAGTAGGGTTTTGAAAATATTTCTGTGAAGTTTCTATTTTTAGTAGCC
>NW_026932586.1:0-5207 GCF_032062105.1 Saccostrea cuccullata
AGCATGATATATAAAAATTTCCATGAAAGCATGCGCATGCGCGCGTGCTGCAATCTGATTGGCTGAAACTTTAAATGGCTATATCTTCTTTGTTTTTTGACGAAATGCATTGAAATTTGAAACGTAGTCATGCATTGGGATATCCTAAAATATGATATAGGAAAAAATCATGAAATCACGCGCATGCACGTGTGCTGCAATCTGATTGGCTGAAAGTTTATATGGCTATATCTCCTTTGTTTTTTGACGAAATGTTTGGAATTTTAAAATATAGTCATTCATTTAGATACCCTTCAATACGATAAAGATAAAAAATTATGAAATCACACGCATGTATGTGTGCTGCAATCTGATTGGCTGAAAATTCAAATGGCTATAACTCCTTTGTTTTTCAACGAAACAGGATGGGATTTAGAACATAGATAAATATAAGGGACTCCTAAAAGAAGGTTTAGTCATTATGCACGTGCTTGCACGCGAAATGAGTAAAATTAAAAATACATTCGAATGAGTGTATTTTTACATCTCATCCAACATTAAGCCCCCCTCGTACCCTTCAGTTGGAATGCTTTTATTAAGTGCCTCATTCTTCATCCAATGAAGTATTTCTTTGTTTAGACCAGCTTTCTGATGGATTTTGTTTTTGTAGATTTGAAGAAGACGCTGTGAGGGAAGAATGAGAAAACCGCTGCATCGCAAATCACCATATGCTCGAGGTGAGCGACACCACATTGTCAGACAAATACGAATGATGTTTTTGCTCCATCGTCTACCATGTTTAGAACCTTTTAAATTTCTCTGTTGGTCAAGTAAAAGCTCCAATATTTGTGGTGGACAGTTAGAGTCCTTGATAATTGTGCCCATTATTTTCATAACATCATTATGATCTTCATCACAGAGGGTTAATGTCTCACTGTTTTTATTTGAGTTGGTCAAATTCTCTAAATTTTCACTAGAATGTGATAGATCTGTAGAGTTATTGGAAGGACTGTCAATAGAACTGTTCTTTAATGATTTGTCACTCGGTATCGTTTGATGTGGCTCCAAGGCATGAGGTATCTCTTTGTTTAGTTCAGGATCACTACCAATATCTATCACTGATTTTTGTCTTTGACTTGAGGCTTTGTAGATAGACCTACACTCTGTACACAGATTGTCAGAAAGACACTTGAAATTTAAAACTTTAGCACACTTTAATGATTTGAAGATTGTAATTTCATTGGTATCTTTAGTATTTCTTTCTTTAAGAATTTCTTTCAAAACTCCTGAAGAATTTTTTTCTGGTGTAGACAAGTTTTGTATCCCCTTACAAAGTCTTAAAGCTTTTACTGTATCATGTATAAATGACACTGATTTCCTAGTCAGAACAAATGTATTGTTAGGAATCCCTAAATATGTGGGTTGTACTTTGTTGCCAAAGATGACAATGTCCCATGTTAAGTTTGAAGCTAGGAAGTTGATCTCCACCATAATAGGATTGTGATTTATTGATAATTTCATCATGTATCCCATAGTAATGATGTCAGCAGATTTTCTTATCATGAAGAAATCGGGTGACAGGTTAGGAATCTCTGAAAATGGTAGGATATCAGATGTGTGGGCCTTCCAAAATATTCCATGGTATATACTTTCTTTTTGTGTCCAATCTTCTTTAGATCTGATACGCTTCACTGTGACATTTTTAAAAATCTTTCGGATTGTCTTTCCCAAAAGTATGTTATTTAAAGAACTTCCACCCCTTTTCTTGAGTATTTCTGATGAGGTAATAGCATTTTCTTGAGATTCTTCCACATTTTCAAGCAGCCTAGAATTTATTTAAATTCAGAATGTAGAATTATGATGACAGATGCTGTGATTAATTTTTCTACAGGTGTACATGTATTTTCATTGAAATAATTTATTTATAGTTGCATGCCAGTGCATGTTTGCATTGTGCTTCAATCTTTATTAATTATTCCATGAAACAAGCAAATTTATACTATGATAGATTAATGCTGTTGCAATGTTTTTTTTTGTTTTTGTTTTGTTTTCTTTTTTATTTTTTTTTTAACCTTCACATAATATTTATTCTTTTTTTTCAGTTTTACCAAGCATGACTAAATGGTTAAAGGGAGATAATTCATATTTTCTGCATAAAGGTGGACAGAGAGGAACTGAACAATGATCTTTAATGACAGTTATGGTGTAAGATTATTTTAAAAAAATGTAAATATATATGTAAATATGTTATCTCGACATATTTTGGGACAAACAGTGTTGTATGCATAGTGAGAAAACATGACTAAATGGTTAAGCTAGCCTTTGAATACTTGATATGACTGTCAAATCCCAAAATGATTTTTATTCTATAAGTAGTCATTTACTTGTCAGTCGTGTCTTTTTCATTACCATGGAAAATAAAGTCTTGACTTGTCTTTTAAATTTATTTTCTCACATTTTGATCTAACCACAAACTCTGGCAATTTATTATTTTTTCCCATTTAATTTTGATTTGCATGACTTTAGGAGATCAAGTTTTTTCCTGGGTATTCTAATTAAAAATCTATTAGCTATATTAATCGTATGTAAATTTCAATGAAAAAAAATCCCCAGAAAAATCATTGTCATAATTCTTTATCCTCCAGACTTTCTTCAGGTCCAGAAAATTAACACTAGTAATTAGATTAATTATTAAGGAAAGTGTATCAGTAATACTGCCCTTGAAAAGAAATGATTGACAAATACTTCTATGCTGTTTCTTGTAAGTTGTTTATTGTTATAAATTATATCACTTGATAGATAAACAACTTAAAAATTCATTCTAATAATTTTATAATTTCTTTGTATCCTTCCATGGAATTGTCCATCTTGTTCATTTTAATTAATTTCTTTCATTGAATGCATGCGGCAAAAAGATCATTGACAGGCAGGGTATATATTGCATGAGCTTGCTTCATTATGGTTTAGAAACCTTCACATATGTTTGAACAAATTAGAAAGATAAAAGAATGTAAACTTTGTAGAATAAGTAGATATAAATAATTGAAAATGTATGTAGGGGATGGGGTATTAACAATTGTAATTCAGGGTTATTTTGACAACCAAAGTTGAACACCATGTCCATTCTTTCATACAATATTTGTATGGTTCATGTTTAAATGGGGGTGGGGGGGTCAAAGATCATTTTTGGTTGCTATATTATACAAATTTATTGACATTGAAAATTTTGGGTATAGACTAGAACAATCCCTCCCATTCTAGGCACAGGATAAGCATAAAGCTGAGGTAGTAACCCTTCAACAAAATTTCCATAATCTAATTTTTAAACATGTATGTGTTTAAATAATCAAAATTGAAAAATTACAAGCTGTAATATTATTCAAATACAAAACATATTTTTTTAAAGATATAAATACTAGAACAAATATTCTTCCCCTTCAATATATGTCATATTTTGTATATGACTATTATTCACAGTAGACCCTGACAGTAAGAATTTTCATTCTAAGGCTTATTTTGCCATATGTATAAAAAAAGATATTCATATGTCATTCTTGTTTTCGTAAATAACATTTAAAAAATCTTACCATTGCGTGTAATCATCGGTTTCTGAAGACATGTTGAATATTTTTTTGAATTTTCGCGCAAGTTTAGTTTAAAATGATCCTCGGGTGTTTTCGAAAACTACCGAAAGTAATCTGCGAACGAGTTGTTGAAAATCGACGAAATCGCCTACTTCCGGCCGAGATCAGCTGAGTGTGACAGAGAGTTAGAGAAATGTTGGAAAACGCGAGAAAGCGGTGGAATGGTGCAGGATAAAAGCTTGCAAATATTTTATTTCAAAAAGTTAGAGTACCCGATGCTGCTGAGCAGCCCGGTATACCCGAGAAACTCTTAAAGTAGGTTAGTAAAGAGTTCCAGGCGAAATCCAAAATGGCGCCTACTTACTGGCCTTGGATAGTTTATAGTATAGAGGGGTAGACCTATATATATACTTATATTTCGTCATTTACAGAATTACATACTTCTGATAATATTTTAGCGAGGATCCATTATTATCAAATAGTTGATCTTATTCATATGATCATTTATACATTTTAGACTAGTTAAACCTTTCCGCGCTTACTGTAAAATCACATATTTTCGTGGGGTCAAATTTTCGTGGTTTGAGTAAAAACTCTTGGTTCGAGGGGATTTGAATTCGTGGATTAAGAATTGTTGAGTGATTGTGTATGTAATATTTTACATTTCGTGGTGGACATGAATTCTCGGGTCTGCTCATACCTCGAAAAAACGAAAATTAAACCCCCACGAACATTTGTGATTTCACAGTAGCTTGCAGTTTTTCACAAATAACAAGGTTAAACTTCTCTCTGTGGAAGGAACAATGGTTTACGCTTTTTACTCCTTATACATTGTCAAAGACGACTGGGTAATTTCATACAGAGATATTCACAGTGACTTTTATTATATGTTTTTCATTAATAAAAGCCTTTAACAGATTACATGGATCGTATTTTTACCATTAATGGCAAAAGGAGAGATTCTAGGCCTTTTATTCTCTAAGGCTCTATAGGAACTTTTTCATGATGTATTGTCATTTCCGGATCCAATGGGTTTGTCTCGAGCATTAACTTTTCAAATGGCAGGATAAAACTTTTCTAGCAAACACAGCCAAAGTTATTCTTGTTAGCATTGATATAATCTCATCAAAGCCTTCAAGTAGACTGGCCTGCCTGTCTGATATGCGCGATATGCATGTTTCGTACGATAGAGACAGGAAATGCCAGTCTAAGTCTTCAAGGACATTCTTTTTTAAAATGGCCAAGTCTAACTAAATCTTTTCTTATTCTATTTTCAGCAGACATACAATCTCAAGCCAGTATTTGTCGCATTTTGAAGCTCGCATTGTTCAGTAATGGTACACGTACATAAAAACCAAAAGGGAACAAACAAGAGGCCCAGGGGCAACATCCCTCACCTGAGCACATCGGTTAGGAAAAAGCACAAATCAGATCAGAATTGAAAAGTTTACGGGGTGTGGTGGGGTTGGGGATTGAACTTTAATACTACTTGAGAATGACCTCCATTTCAATACAGCATATAACTTCGCTGTTCATTAGAAAAAGATTTTTAAAGATTTTATTGACATTTTGTTTGTATATATTACTTGGTAATGATTTGAACTTGATTCCGCGTTGTTTCCCTCCCTACCCCAAAGAGTCATG
>NW_026932587.1:0-53233 GCF_032062105.1 Saccostrea cuccullata
CTGGTCCCCCAAATGATGTACAATATAAGGTATCCTCAGGTCCCCCTTATGATGTGCAATAAAAGGTTACTTTTGGCTCCCTGTTAATTTAAAATGTAAGGTGACCTATGATCCTTCTAATGATGTACAATATGATAGTAGGGTAAGGTGACCACTGGTCTCCCTACTGATGTACAGTATAATTTAAGGTTACCTCTTGTCCCCCTAATTACTTTCACGTTTCTGGTTATATATATATATATATATATATATATATATATATATATATATATATATATATATATATATATATATATATATATATTAGGAAGTAGATCTGTATAAAGTTATAAATATGATTATTTTGGAGTAAGACAAAGAAAACTGTCTATCATATAAAATTCGATTAAAATATAAGGTGACCTGAGGTCTCCGTATTGATATCGATGAATTTACTTTTGTGCCTTTAATGCCTGAAGAGTTCCTAAAATGTTTTATTACTACGCAAAATAACGAACTATTTGCGGGGGACCCGAGGTCCTAGTTGAGCGTACGTTTTATCCTTCTGCGGCGAGCGGCGACGCAGTTTGGCACAGCAGTACTATGATGTCATAAGCGTTAATTTTTCCCCCGCACTATCAGACTTTGGCGTGTCAAACCATCGGGGTTTGGCGCAGACTATCGGACTTTGGCGTGACCATCGGACTTTGGAGTCCCATCACACTTTAGAGTCCTATATATCTGAATTTATATACTGGTAGCTAAATCTGAATAAAACTCAGACACGGAAGCAAAAAGTAATTTATCGATATATAATGCGGAATCAGCGTTCGCTATTGCTCGGTATTCATTCCTACCTGCACAAAAAATCAAATTTTTGTTCATCACTTTTAAATGCAAAACATTAACGAGCCCCATCTGATGATAGGCGTAAAATGTACGTTACTTTTTTTTCAATTTTAAAATATATCTTTAATAATTTTAAGATAAAAACAAATATCCATATTAACACAGCTATTGCATTCTATATCGTAGAATTGACCTTTCTTTTGGGATTGAACATTTTAGAAATTCAGATCTGTCAGGTCTTATCTTGTGTTACCAAACCAGTAAATGGTAACAACTACGAGGGGTTATCAAAAAGTTCGTGGACTGAGGCTATAAAATTAGTACTATGTTGTCTGAGCTTAAAAAAATTTTATGGAGCATAAAGCAACAAAAAATAAAGAAATGTTGAAAATTTTAGCTTGATACGTTCATTATTTCCCTAATTATCATAAAATGAAAACGACATTATATCATCACCCGGCGCCGTCTCCGTTTAGTTTTTTGACGTCCGACAACGTCATTGTTTTTCAATGTCTACATCCTCTACCTCATTCTTATGAGGTTCCCTGGAGCTGAGTAAGGACTTTAATCCGTCTTATTTATATGACTTTACAATGCCATGAACAGCGGCTTTCAATGCATACTATTGCAAATGGGTTTATAACATGGCAGAGATCCTCGCTTGATTGTGCCAGCATATTTTGTTTTTTTTTTAGTTTAATATCTTCAACATATGATCAACGTCATTTTTTGACGTGATTGATTTTTCACACCTTGACTCAGATCGACATAAACCGTGCATTCCTGTTCTCTCTACATCTATTTTGGCATTTAAAAAACAAGTAATTTGGATGTATATTATTTCTCCTTAGCCAGTTTAAACATTTCCTAGGTGTATACCAGTTTTTCCAGGGGCAAAAATTTATAGATTGTTGGAAAAGGAAACCCCTCCCCCCGTTTGACGTCATTTTCAAGGCAACATTTGTGTGGATACTCCATGTAAAATTTACGATAAAATTTCATAGAACTTCCAGAATGAGGTAAAAATTTAATATTTTATGGAACAATAGTGTCCCAACACATCCCTGAATTAACGGGATTTTTTGGATGTCAAATGTTCATATCACAATAGTTTTTCTTAGTTATACTTAGGTAGGAAAAAACGTCATTTTCGAGGTTGCGCCGCATGGACATATCATTGCTTACAAACACATCATTATTTTATTCAAAAATAAAATTTATGATTTGTAGTGTATTCTATAGATAGAAAAGATGATGGTAACTAAATATTTTAAAATTCATTCATGTACCTAAAGCGGTTTTAATTTTATGGCGCTAGTCCACGAACTTTTTGATAGCCCCTCGTAAGTAGACAGCGTAAAAATGATATGTTTCTTAATTCTCGGTTTCCTTTGTTTTCAGGCAAATGGATTCTTGTTTAACATATTTAGGTATCCAATTAACAGCATTCAAACCAACACAGTAGGTTCACCAAATCCTCTCATATCTTGTGTTACAAAACCAGTGAATGGTAAAGAAGTAGACAGCGTAAAAATGATATATTTCTTAATTCTCGGTTTCCTTTATTTTCAGGCAAATGGATTCTTAGCCAACCCAGTGAGTACACCAAATCCTCTCCTTCGTAAGTTGACTTCAAAAGCAATTATTGAATCATAATAAGAAAGGTTCTTAATTGCAATCACCATCTTCTCATTTGATGATTTTTATATCCGATAAAGGAACATATAATGAAGATCGTTGTCTTTAATGTCATTTCCTTTTTACCCTCAAAATACTGCTTCAGAAATAAAGATAACCGCAGGTTACGTTACTTTCATCTTAAACATCTACTTTTTAAGATTGCAACTTGAAACCAGCTGACATTGTCTTTCTGTTGGATTCCTCAGGAAGTGAAGGAGTGCGACATTTTAGGGAACAACTTAACTTTGTCAAAAACTTCGTAAAAGAGTTTGACATAGGACCCTCCAATGTACAAATCAGTGCAGTGTCTTTTGCAACAAGAATACGTGAAAACTTCAACTTAAAGACATACCATACTAAGGCAGACATTCTTAATGCCATCGATAGAATTCCATATATGTCCGGTTCCACACACACTGCTGAAGCAATCACCTACGCGATTCAGCACAGCTTCACCCTATTGGTGGTGACAGGGCCCCTGTTAGTGACGTCTTGTTCGTTGTGACTGACGGACAGTCCATTTCACTTTCAGCAACAAGTCAGGCGGCCAACTTAGCCCATAAAGCTGGTATTAAAACATTCGCAATAGGAATCGCAAACTCAATATCCGAACAGGAACTTTTAAATATAGCCTCAGATTCAAAACACGTGTTTCATGTTTCCACATTCGATGCCCTTCACCTACTTTAGAATGAGCTAAGAAATAAAACTTGCGAAGGTAACCATAACAGTTGTGCTTTTTCATTTATTATCTGAATTGCATATCGACTTTTTTGAAATATTCTTATTGTAATTGTCTTAAATTTATATTTTCACATTTATTTAGCATTATCCCAAAGTAGTTTGAATTGCTCTAACCAAATATCGAACTGTCAAATCTATGGTCCTTCTGTTTGCATTACGTACGCCCAGTGGGGACGAGATAAATGTCCGCTGTACTGTGGATATTGTCAAGGTAATACAATGCACTTTATATTACATGTACGAGTATATGTGATGGTTCATCAAATTTTCATTTACTCACTGTTCTAAAAAGTTTGCCTATTGGAATGCATATAGCTGTTAGATGAAAGTGGAAGTATTGTATTTTGGCACCGCCATCCATTAACAGATAACCCAAAATTTTATAGCCATTGCAGAAAAATTCTTAGATACCAAGTTTGTCAAAACAGCATACATATGTACTAGATAATTGAACAATGTCAATGCTCAGTAGTAACACCTAACACACAGATGTGAACACATTTTTTCATGCCAATGTATTGATCAAGATAAATTCTCGGATAAACAAGAAGTAGACATCGCATTCGTACTTACTGTAGATTCCTAAATGTATGCGTGAAATTAGTTATCGTGTAATTTCGCGAGAAGCACAAAACGGGAAATGAAATTACTTGTTTTTGTTTTTATGGTGCTGAAATCTATGTAAACCCTCTTGACCAACCGTCAATTTGCGACTTATTCTTCTCGAGATTTTATGCTCAAGAGATCATTCGCTATAATAAATACTCGCGAAAAATAAGGCATCGACAGTAATCGAATAGCACAATATGACATGCTAAAACAGTGTGCTGACGTTTACAGACGCATAGTCCGTAATAGCAGCATAACTGTACACATGTAGTTCCCGGAAAATAATAATTTATTGACAGACCGGAGTCTCTGATCACTCTTTGCATTTTTTTCAGAGCAGTGAGGTACTGATCTGCAGCTTCTGAATATAACAAATTTTCATTATTAATTATACTACACTTTTACAGCCTAATTTCAATAGTCAAACCATTTAATTCGTTTACCGTAAAAAATCGAGTACTGGTATTTTCTTTCAAATAATGTTGAACTTGTATCAAGCACACTACTTTGCTGGTTTGCTTTGGAGAGAGAGAGAGAGAGAGAGAGAGAGAGAGAGAGAGAGAGAGAGAGTCTCATTTTGTTTACGTACATATCTATCAGATAGTTCCTGAATTAAATACAATACAATATTAATCGTAATCTAATTTTTCTGTAATTTATTTGTTGATTTAATTCAACTTTAATCACAATATGTTGTACCAAAATGAAGTCCATGCACGGGTGTTGTTGTACTCCCGGAATTTGCTTTAATCCTTCATCCATGCCTTCCTACTTTATGGTAAAAAATTACTAAATAAGTTAATCGAACAACATGTCCTGTAAAATGCCACGTGATTTGGGTTAGTCAACGTGTTTTAGATCATTATTATAATTGCAATTCCTCGGCCTTTCTGAATAACGGAATAATAAACTCTTTGGTATTATGTAGACATCATTACCCCCCTCCCCTTTTTGTCCGAACTTTGAAATAAATGAAGGAAGATATTTAATCTGTGGAGCTTCGAGATTAACTTTGTTTACTTAAGGTATACCTTTACTCAGATGACCAAAAATTCCACTGATAAGAACGAAAAACCACTTATTGCGCATTATACACCAATGATTTTTGTGATAAATTTCAATTTCAAATAACTAGGTCAATGACCTACTTTTCATGCTAGTGGCCCCTGAGTATTTCTCGGGAAATACCTCAATTTTTCACATTATGACCAATTTTTTTCTATACACACAAAATATTACAAGCAACTAAACTCTTTAAATAATGTAATATTATAGCAATGGAACAACGTTGCTTCATATAAAGAAATGATTGGAGTTTGGGCCAGAAATGTGATAATTATAACAGTCCGAATTTCCTCTGTCATATTTATATTTTTCCCCATTTTAAATCGAATATTACAAAAATCTTACTGATAAGAACTCTAAACTATCTATAGCCTCAGATTAGTTTTGATGCCCTAATTCATGAGAAATACTTTATAAAATTTCCTTTCTGTTATCTGAAACCTGAGTAAACGTCATCCTTAAAAAACCTAAAATAAGATAGAAGGAACAGCAGATATCTGGAATCTGTTAAAAAACAGCGATGCTAAAGTTATTAGCGATGTGGCCCAAGGGCATGTTGTTTTTCAAATCATGACTGGAATAGGTTTTCAAAATTCAACATAGGAAGTTATATCAAGTGATTGTGTCTTTTTTTGGGGGATGAGGGTTGGGGTGGAGGTGGGGTGGGGGGTAGGGGTAAGGTATTTCATTGTCTGTTTAGCAATCTTATTCCAGTTACTCCAAAATAAAGTTATTAATCATCTCATAATATTTAAAAATCAAAGAAAAACAGATCGACATCTCGAATCTAATATATAATATCAATTAATGATATGGCGAAAAGATATACGAAATATATATTTATTCTTCAAAGGAGGTATTGCTTTTAATATCTGAGTGTCGAAAAGTTAATTAGATCAAGTTTTAAATAATGTTTATTTGCCCTTAGGAAAATTTGGTTGGTGGAAGGTAGGTAGGTATAAGTGATTTCAATAAAAATGCTGGCATGTGGCTTGCATTTAAACATTTAATGTTTCTCTTGGCGTTACAAAACCTTTGATTCGAGCCATTTTAGCCATTTGGGCGGGAGAGGGCAACCATACATTTTTTAATCATAGAAAACCCCGATCATTCAACTGGCATCGGAATTTCATAAATGTTATGGATTCTGTTGAAGATAACGTCAGACGCTTTCTTGAGTTTCTGATTGACAATATCTGTGTGGCTTTTGATGACCAGGTATTCCAACAATCTATTGGAATTTCCATCGGTACCAGTTGCGTTATTAGCAGACTTATTTTTGCATTCATATGAAGCAGAATTTGTGCGAAATCTTATGCGTGAAAAAAAACAACAACATTTGCAGTGGACTTCAACTCAACATTTAGATACATCGACGGCGTATTGTCAATTAACAATGGTAATTTCCATTCCTGTGTCGATACGATATATCATGGGGAGCTAGAGACAAAAGATACCACAGAGTCTGACATATCGGCTTCATACTTGTATATTTTACTTGAAAAGACATTAATGGTAATCTAACACCAAAGCTCTATCATAAACGTGATGACTTTAACTTTTCTATCGTCAACTTCCCTTACTTATGCAGCAATATATCTTCATCAACTTTGTGACCTGTCGGCAGGGGATGCTCACTCCTCCATGGCACCCGATACTACCTGATGTTTTAGAGGACCGTCTTTGCTCTGCTTCTGTTTTGTATTGTTTTATGAACTTTGATATTGAATACTGTTTGTTATCTCCATATCCTTCATTAAAAAAGACCTCGTATTTTTTTGACAGCCCAAGGAACGTCAACGTCAGTGGCTCCTGTAACCACAACAACACAAGGTGATTTTCATTTATCGACATGTTTCTGTTTCTTATCAAGCTACCATTGCGTAGCGTCAGTCAATATAATTTTTTTCTTTTATAAATAACCAACACGATATCAATGTGATATGTTTACCTGAATATGATATTCAAATTCTTGGTTAATTCTAATATGACTGACTGATTGATTGTACATTTCCTTTTTGAATGAATAATTAGTTTATTTATCCGTTACAGTTAGCACACCTGACATTATTACTCAAGGTATGTTAGTTGCGATCATAGTAATACTGTGTATTATATGTTGATTTAATTATTCATTTTTATGTTATAGCATGAGTAAGGAATGTTATATTATAAATGTAGACCATATTTCTTTAAAATTCTAAAGGAGGCAAAATATAAATACTCAATACTAGTTAAAGCTATATAATTTAATTTTGTTTGTATTCTTGCCTCTCATTGGTTGGTTTCCAAAAAGGAACGTATAACATTTTGTATAATCTGGTTTGGTATGGGGACACACCCCCTTGACAACCAGCTGAATCATCAGTATCCATCAATCCCCTCATTTCCAGTCCTTGGGATTCATGGAAAATATCAGATTTAATGAATGTACCTTTAATTTCAAACAGTTGCTCGATCTTACCTCATGTAAACAAGCATCATGGCTGCTAAATCTGTGTATCAGTTTTTACCTCCCCTCGCTTCCCATCACTTCCGTTACTACGGTTGTATTATTGCGCGGTAAATTTGAACTCATAAAAACAACAGAATTCTACATCCCCAGTTGTTTAATTATTTTAAAATTAAATTATAAGGAATGACTCTAATTCTTGGCCAAATTATCGAGTATAATATGGTTTGGGTCAGTTTACGCTTTTTTATAATCCGCTTCGCGGATTATAAAGCGTAAACTGACCCAAACCATATTATACTCGATAATTTGGCCAAGAATTAGAGTCATTCCTTAAATATTTGTCAGATCTTCAGTTTCTTAAAGCATTATATACAATATTAGTTACTATTTTGTTACGTCATGAATATTAGCCTATTCGCAAACAAGACAAAAAAGTATTTTCAATTGATTACCTGAAATGACGCTAGATTACGGGCAAAAAATATAAATCTTGCCCATAATGAAAGATAGAGATCAGCAGGTTGAAATACAGTGTATGGATGAAATTGGCATGCCTCACTTTAATTCACAATAATTTGAATTTAGTTATAAACACGTCATTTGATTGGGTAAAAAGATTTTATCAATTTTGTATAGCATAACTTGCCTACGTCACAATGACTTACATCAAAACGTATAACTCCGCTTTCCGTTATTTTTAAAATATGCTACATTTGAAGCGTTTTCCAGAGGAAAAATTGTCTTATTGTCTACACTGAAGTTAAATTACATGTATAAGGAATGAAACTTCGCGGTTTATAAGCGTAAAATGCCCCAAGTTATGTTAAATTGTATCACAAAAGATGAAATAAATTTGATTCTTTAAGTATATTCAAATTGTGAATTTTAGTATTCAGCTTAAAGTTCTCTTTATTGCTATTTATGATATAACAACTTCAGGACTTTCTCTTTCAAAGTGCTTTAGTTGTCTTTTTTTTTTATAAGCATCCTTATTTTCTTATTGCTAATGACACATAAAGGTTAGCTTTAGTTTCATCAAAGAACACAAAATTGTCTTCAATATAATGTACCTTAAGCAAAGAGAGTGTTTAAGGGCGGCGAAAATGGTAAAAATACCCACAATTTTATCATTTTCAAAAATGTATTGTAATACATGTACAATAAAACAGCTTTAAATCAAGAGACTTGATTGTAAAATCAACAGACTTAATCAGTTGCAAAACGAACAATCATCGATATAAAACCAGCAGTCATTACCAGAACTAGATTGCGGGCAAAAAAGATGAATCTAGCCCAAAATGAAAAGGTAGAGATGAGCAGGTTGAAATACAGTGTGTGAAGGAAATTGACATGCCTCACTTTAATGGACAGTGTTAACATTTCCAATTTCTTTGTCCGAGATAAAATTACAAATTGTTAATGGACTTTATTTCCTCATCAATGTACTGATTCATCGATAGGCGCAGTTAAAAAAAAAATCACATGCGTGCCGGGGCAAATAGAGACAGAAGCGGGATTTAGAGCAAGTGGATTGGAGGAATCAAGAGAATGTGAATATAAAGAATACTGCAAGATTTTTTAATTTTCATGATGATGATCAATCGATTGGCTTGCATGAAAAGTTCATGCATTTATGCATAAAATTATCACACAAGACACTCAGTATTTTTTTCACATCATGAAATCAAAAAAATAAACAGCGATCCCTTAAATAATAAAAACGGCTCAAATATTGATTATACGAGGGTTGTTCAATCAATGTCCTTGGTGCTTGGAAAGAAGCAAAAACGCTTTTCAGTGATTTAGACTTAGTTAAAGATTTAACTTAAATATTCTTTTCTTGATTAAAACACAATGTCCGTTTATTCACTTTCTGATTGTTGTTATAACTCATTTATAAAGCAATGGATTCATTTGTCGTTATCTGTTTGCATTTCAGACAAAGGTAGATATCTTTAAAAATAATTCCAATATTCTTACATGCTGTCGATTCACTTGTTTTTCAGAACGTATAGGGTGACTATTGAGTACAAAGCTTTTTTACTGTCAGATGTTTCTTTAAAAAGTGTGAACTACTCCCAAATTGATGAATTTCAAATTTGCTATTCAGATTTGATTTTTATGGAGAGGTCTGAGTGTTGAATTTCTTTAAATTTGAACATTTTTCAAAAGATTAGAATTTTGAGAATATTTTTATATATTAGAATTATTATGATGTATGTTTGTAAATATTCCCGGGATCATTCTTACAGTTGTAACGTAACGTTAAAACCAGAAACGCCGTGATGACGTTATCACGTCAAAATGCATAATTTTTAAAGAACACTTACCATTTCCAAGACTTCTGACGGAAAAACGGTTTTTGATAATTTAAAAAAATAAATTGGAAGGACTTCTGACAGATTTTTCGAGCTCCTTCATTTCGATTTAAGCTTATCCAATTAACAGTTGTTAGTGATGAAATCCAGCTTTTGATTTTCGGTTCTTTGTCCCTCTGGAGGACAACAATTCTAGTTTTTACATCAAACAAGGTTACAATGTGTGTTTGCGGGTTGACAGTGGGGATTGCATCTCATGTGTTGGTGTAGATGTAGGTATAGGTTTTTGGTCAGAATCACCGTAAAGTTGCAAGCTAACTTCATTTTCACTTACATCGGAGTTTATAAGCATAAAAACTCTACCCGTTAAACATAAATGGCCAGAAGAAAAAAAAATTAAATACGCACTAATTTCAGATTAGACAAAATACTTGAACAATTAAAATCTGGCTTTCAGTACTTTGATTTCTTATGGTACACATGATGAATAAGTGTAATGAATATACTGTATGTAAGGCGATGAGTGAACTATGAGTGAAACCCATAGCTTCAGAATTATATTGAAATTGTGAAATCTAGTATTTAGATTTAAGTTCTCATTATTGAAATTTATGATATAATTGAAATTCAATTTCCACCTTCATGTTTGTCTCACTTTAGGCCTTTTGCTCATAATCTCCTTTGTGAAAAAAATATCCAACAATATCGAATATTGAATATCGGGGAATGGAGTGTCCATAAATACCTGTGCTTAAAGCTGATTACGTTTAATATTTAATAGGCATCCAGTGCCCCAGTTGCGATGGACAGTTGAACTGTGTGTGGAATCAAACGTGTTATCCTGAGGAAGATTGTATGATAAGAAGTTATCCAGGAACAAACTTTACAACGCATTGTACAAGGGTATGTTTTGTTTATTTAATGTTCCTTTCGAGAATTATTCACTACGTTAACAAGAAAGTTATCATGACTTGTGGAGATAATTATCTTAACTTGGCATGATATGCTTTGTTGCAACCACTATTGAAATAACGACCACTATTGAAATAATTATATCAATAGTGGATGAGAGTGCATTTCAATAGCAAGCATAACTAGTAACCACTATTGAAATACTACCACTATTGAAATAATTATATCAACAGTGGTTGAGAGTGCATTTTGATAACAAACATAGTTACTAACCACTGATGGAATACGACCACTATTGAAATAATTATATCAATAATGGTTGAGAGTGCATTTCAATAACAAACAATATGTAATAACCACTATTGAAATACGACCACTATTGAAATAATTATTAGTGCATTTCAATATAATAACCATAGGTTTCAACCACTATTGAAATACGAGCACTACGAAAATAATTATTTAATTGTGAGTGAGAGTGCATTTCAATATGGTAACCATAGGTTTCAACCACTATTGAAATATACAACAAGAATTGAAAGAAAAGTTTCACCGCGTCAGCAACTTTTAAAATAATTATTTCAATATGTATTGGATTCATTGTTCAATGCACTAATAAAATCAATAATTTAATCCATACTGAAATTTTTATTTCAAAAGTGAACATTATTTCAATAGTGGTTGCAACCTATGTTTGTTATTCAAAGAATCTCACCCACTATTGAAATAATTATTTCAATAGTAGTAGTATTTCAATAGTGGTAACTATCTATGTTTGTTATTGAAATGCACTCTCACCCACTATTGAAATAATTATTTCAATAGTGGTCGTATTTCAATAGTGGCTACTAACTATGTTTGCTATTGAAATGCACTCTCAACCACTATTGATATAATTATTTCAATAGTGGTTGTATTTCAATAGTGGTCACTAACTATGTTTGATATTGAAATGCACTCTCAACCACTATTGATATAATTATTTCAATAGTGGTCGTTATTTCAATAGTGGTTGCAACAATGCTATGTAAACAAAAGGTAATTTGGATTGCATAAATATGCCATAATAGAAACCAGTCTTTCAATAAATATTTCAACAGTTTAAGATTACATGTAGTTTGAAAAAAAGTTAAATAAAGTAAAACTGTTTTAATGTAACCCCATACGATACTTTCTTCTTTAATGTTTTGATGTGTGTTACCGATTGCATCAGCGTTTCTAATTGCGCGTTAACTGGGGTGAATATCTTTGCCTGAATTTATACATTGCTTTTTATGCTGATTTCTATTTGACAGAAAGAAGATTGCCTTTTCATGAAAAATTTAAAAGCTGGTGAAATCTGGTGCTGTAGTGATCGCGATTGTTTAAGAAGATACTTGGGAATTTAACTTGAGGCTATTGTTGTACGAACGTCTTTTTCTACAGAAAATCCTCTGCTGTAAAAATCAATTTATAAATGATAATTCATATAAAATGAGAAAGCATTGATTTAGATTTCTGTTATCTTTGTTGAAAGAAGATGGGGGAACAAGGCGTGCAGAATGCCTATAGCTTCAGATGTTAAGAAATCGTCTTCAATTTGTAAATTGAGTATCTAAATTAAGTTCTCATTATTGAAATTTATGAAATTATGAGAAACAAACCTTTTCCGAGGGAAAAAAAATATCGGAAAAAATATTCTTTCCTTAAAATATAAAATGGTATTCGTGGGACTCGAACTCTAGCAATAAAATTCCGAGGTATGTCACTGCTTTGAGACTAAATCAACATTGCTCATGATGGAATTGGGCGTTAAATCATGTTTGTGATAGGAACCTTGACTTAATGGACGAAGAATTTCTCAAAAAGATGCGAATTTTTTGTCATTAAAGTGTCGTTAAGATATATTGGGTCTTTGCTCCATGATTTTTAAACCAAAAAATGTATATTCACTGAAAAAAAATAACTAGTGAAAGTCACTGGGAAGACTAGTAAATTTACTGTCCATACAATCACTACATCAAAAGTAGTTTTACTAGGAATTGGGTAGATTTACTAGATAATGTTAGTAAATATAAGAATTTATAAGTAACTTTCACGAGGTATCTAAGTATCTTTACGACCATCATTTAACTTTTCACTACCTTAGCTAGTACACAGAGTGATTACTAATCACGACGAACACTTTACTAGGCACACTAGTTAAATCAACTAGGTAATTCTCTCAGTGTTTTATTGCATTACATTATCAACACTACCAGACTAGTATTAAATTAAAACTGCTAGAAGAGTATGTAACTTTTTGAAAATGTGCTTTGATATTAAGAAGGAAAACTTTCAACAAACCTGATATGCTTACTTGGATATTTTATCTATGTATGTTAATTGTTGTATTCATGACTATATGCCAATGTATGGTGATGTTGTCAATAAATGAATTGATATGAAATTGCAAACTTTCAGGGTTATCTTTGCAAAAGTTGGAGCAAAGACCCACTCGTATTGAAATTTTTTGTTAACGTATGTAAAAATGACCTTTTTGTTCTTTTTAGTGTTTGTATGCTTTTTCATAGGCAAACAATATCAGTCTTTGTGAGATTTTTGTAAATTGATGAGATTTTACGTTAAGTATACTTCAATGTTAGATGAAATATCAAAGAAAATTTGGATATAATTGAAATTTAATTTTTCATTTCATGTTTGTCGCACTATAGGCACTTCATCCGCCTTACCCCCCAGTCTTCTTTATTGATATTTTCTGAATGACTCCCTAAGGGCTTTCCTTTTCTCTCCCACTAGTACTACATTTTTTTTTACAAACAAAAGAAAAAATTATGTCCGAGAGATTTGATTTATTGTACAAGGGAAATTTGAATTTGTTTATTACGCCCCAAGTATGCAGCACATTGAGAATTGATAAATAATGACAGAAAGACTCGAATTCTGAAAATGATAACTCGAGAAATTCTTAACAGGAATTATGTGCCTGCGAGAATATCATACAATTACTTGCGTTTTTGATGTCTATACGATGGTTTAGCTATCCGATGAGTACAATATTCCACGAGCCCATATGTTCTAACCAAAATGTATTGTTTCTCTCTTCTGCCTCTCTCTCTCTCTCTCTCTCTCTCACACACACATTCTCTTCCGACTTTCTCCTCTCCTCTTTCTTCTATTTTTCATGTTAAGGTAGATCAACATTGATTTTCTTCATACAGAAATGAGTAATATGTTGTAACTGCGTCGCTGTCATTGAAGCAGCTGGATTTAAAAATAATCTTTGCATCAAGTAAATTTTTCTTGCGAGTATTACTACGAGTATGTATTGATCACAGTTGTAATTTGCTCTGTCCATTTTATAGTTGTGAATTGTCCTGTTTGTCATGGAGGTAATTGTCATAAAGTAAAATGTATTGAATGTAAGGTTCACTTACATAGCTGTGTGCAAGAAGGCACCTGTTACATACAGGTATGTTTTCTATTTTTTTTTTTTACGTTTAAGTTCATCCGTATTTGTATGGGTAACAGTGCTAAAAATTAGGAGAACAAGATAATAAAGGGTACAATAAAAGGGTTTCATCAAATTATCTTACAGTCTGGTGAGTGTCATATTGGTGCTAACGAGAAATGTTGCAAGGGTGATACATGTATCGGTGAGAGATAATTTGAGATATTAGGTAAAATAAGATAATGTTATAAATGCCAATCATAAACATTATCACTTTATACTCTCTAATAAAAATTAAAGTTTTCATCATTACAGAACACGCGTTTTCGAAATGCCATACAACAACACATAATTCAACACATGCACCTTCAACAAAACAAACTGCATCTTCTACAACACTAAGATCGATATCTTCAGATAAAGTCTCCAGCACACTGAAGGAATTAGTTTCTACTTCATCGAATGCACTCCATGTAAGCTCATCACCAAGTGAAACACCTCTGGTATCGTCCAGTGGAGCCATTTCAACTCATGTCTCACCTAGTATCACAATAACTTCAACTTCTAGCTCTTCGCAAAGTAATTTTTGTCAGCTTTTTTTGAATAATTAAATATAGTAGCGATATTTTATATAAAGCTGATATTTATGTCCTCTAGTTGATTTTGTGCACGAGCATGCTTAATTTCTAACATTTTCCAAAACGAGGCATGTTTATAAGAATTGATGATGAAACTTAATTATCCTTTTTGCATATATAACAAAGCAGAACATGATTCAAGTACATCAATGTTGACCAGGTGTTCGTCTAAGAACATGTAAAATTTGTGGCGATTATGGGAATGGGATACCATGTGACATTCGTAGTATATACATCGGACCTACGGCACAGTGTGAGGTAGGAAATGATTTCTGCATGAAGGACATAATACATGACGGATCCGGAAATGATAGAGTTTTTAAAAGGTCAGTACATTCTATGTTGTTGTAAATATATCAAAATAATGGTGTATCCTACTACTGATGTCCCATTGTTTTAAACAGGTGTTTGAATGAGACTGTCTGTCTGTAGAACCCAGTGGTTATCTCAGACATCGAACCAGGATCACTGTACACAGTTCGGTAGAGTCCTGCTTAGTGGTGCTTACTCCAGTCACTTCTCTTGTATATCAGACGAATGTAAGCAGGGGCTACTGCCAGACTCAAAAGTCAATAAAACAATACAGAATAGGTGCAGATCAAACACGGATCTCCAAACCATTAGAGGTGGAATCAGGTGTTATGGAGGAGTAGGCATCCCCTGAGACCGGTCACACCCGCAGTGTACTCCTTGTCGTGATCGGGAATTATCAGAAAAATCCGTCGTCAATTCAGTGTATAAATAATGACTGACTATAGTTTACAGTCGATAAACCTAGTTTATCAATTGTGAAACTAGGTTTAGCTAATTTTTGTGAATTTGGCGTGCCATAGATATGAATCATTGGATATTTTAATATACCACAGTTTAGTGTAGTTGTGACGTCACAACGTCACAATGGATTTTGCAAAAGTGTGATGAAGTAAGTGGGAAATTGGGGTAAATGTGAAGCTTTTCATAAAATTTTCAAACTTCTAAAAAATAGACTGTAAATTTTCATACTTCACATAAGTATTGTATAGTTGCAATTTTGTGTGAGATAACAGTAGTGCAAATTTTCGCTTTGTTTTAATTCTCGTTCACATTGTCCCAGTTACCCCTAGAATAAAGTGGAGTCGTTATCTCCATATTCATCATATAAAAACATTGTAAAAATATGCTGTGAAGTATTAAACATGGGATAATCTAACTTTTATCCAACTCGTTGGATAAAAATATCATCCAACTACAAATCATGAGAGATCCAATATATATTTGAGGGCAACTGAAAACACTACAACTACAAATCCTTTGTCAGTAGCTAATATTGGTGGTTCTCAGATAATGCTTTCGCATATCGATGAAGTTCGGAGACAAAATCACTAAATGAAACATTTGGAAATAACAAACACTTTTCAAAAGTCCATAAAACAAAACAAGAGGAGAGCAAACACGGACCTCAAAAACGTCAGAGATGGCATCAATATATATATATATATATATATATATATATATATATATATATATATATATATATATATATATATATATATATATATATATATATATCATGATATATATATATATATATATATATATATATATATATATATATATATATATATATATATATATATATATATATATATATATATATATATATATATATATATATATATATATATATATATATATATATATATTGATATATATATATATATTTAACCATTTGTAATCCCTGATTGGTCATTTTTAGCCGGGCTTATTGCTCAAAGAGGAATTGCCGGTTTATGTCATCCTGTTCAAGGCAGGAAGTTGACCCCATAGTCGCCATTTTAAAGTTACGTGCAAAAATATAGTTCTTACTCTCAACCGCTTTTGAGATAATACAAACGCTAAATAAAACAACAAAAATAAAATTAAGTTTAATCTATATGAATAAACATTAGTAGTAATGACTTTGAAAACTTCAGTCCTCAGTCAAAGAGCATAGTTCATTAGCGTAAGGATTTTTGATAACCAGTGTTATCATAGTTCTCTACACATACGAGGTAAAGCAGGAGAGGGAACCAGACTGGCCTGTTTGTTTACATTCAGCTGCGGTACCAGATTAATTCTGATTCTGACAAAATCGGACCGTGGTATTAGGATTGAAAAACTCACTGTCAGTGTTTTTTCATCAAAATATAAACGTAATTCATGTAAGAAATTCAATCTACTCTGTAAATGAGCCCGGTGTAACGACGAAAAGTGACCCCCGTAGAATATTGACCAGTGGGTCATTTTTCTACGTAGAAAAATGACCCCGAGTTAATATTCTACGACAAGTAGGGTCATTTTTCGACTGTAGAAAAACATTCCAGACCAGTAATTCTACGACTCCACACACGTTGAAAAATGACCCCCATAGAATATTGACCCCCCCTTTTTTTTTTTTATACAATAAAACCTTATATATGAATCTCCTATATTTTTTCACACTTTCAAATGCATTTCAAATTTATCATATAGTTTGGTTGTTAGATTACCATTAATGACTTTTTCAAGTAAGATATCCAAGTATGAAACAAATGTGTCAGACTCGTGGTATTTTTTATCTCAAGCTCTTCAGGATATATCGTCGTCGATACATCTAAAGTATCAGTCACATTTTCCAGCGATGGGTTATACGATGAGAAACCGATGCGGTTTTTGATGAAAATGGCGTGGTTGCCGGCCGGACACTAGTAGTAATCGGACGGTGACTGAGGCCATTTTGCGAATCGTTGGGGTCATCGGTAGAAGATAATTCGTAGTTAAAAATCTGCGATGTCTCCACCGATGCCCCACATTGCTCCTCATCGGCAACCCATCATTTACACATCTTTCAAGGAATGGCCGAGCATCGTCAAGTGTCCGTTGAATAAAAGATCATCGGAGGGTTGAGTGGTGGGCAACAGACATCGGCCGATGTCATTGTTCGACCAAACATTGGGCCATAGTCGACCGACGTACGAACGATGTTCACCAATGTATGAGCGATGTAATATACATCGGTCGATTACCCTGGAACATCGTTTTATGATAAGTAATGCATCGCTGGGCCTTTGTAAGTCCGGGCGGCAACCACGCTATTTTTATCAAAAACCGCATTGGTTGCCCATCGTTTACCCCATCGCTTGATAATATGACTGATACTTTAAGGACTATTAGACCGACGTGGACCGATGTTGGGGCATCGCTCACTCCACGGATTAACAGCGATTAGCACCGGCCTACGGCCACCGGCCGGGAAATGTGACCTAGGCATAAATGTCGAATTGAAGACCACAGCAAGTGTTTTATTCTTTTTAAGCATAAGATCGTACACAAATTCTGCTTCATATATATGAATACAAAAATAGGTTTGTTATTAACGGAGCGCAGTTGGAAATCCATGGGTACCAATAGGTTGTTTGAAGACCTGGACTCCAAAAGCCACATAGATTTTTTTGATTTTTTTGAATCAGAAACTCAAGCATCTTTTTTATGCCAACATCAGAGTACTTGTGTGTGTAATCAGAGTTTTTCTAAACAAAATAATTTTGCAAATGATCGATGACCACGTAAGAGAAATTACGAGTTCTATTTTTACTCGTAAGTTTCTAAGCTGTTGATTTTGGTAAAATCTCGTGATTTCAAATTGCCCAAAATTTCTTGTTGAGTATCCACATCTGATTCAAAAATTTCTTGAATATACTGTTGCACAGTACTACTGAAGTTTTTCCTTCATTTATCAATATCTTAGTGAGATGTAACGAAAGAGGCATGGTTGAACATTTACTGGAACCCACAGTGTATATTTGTTTGTATGGATTCTTATAAAGTTTTGGAATCCAATATATATAGGATAGTTCAAATTAATTTTGGCTATGTGGAATATTAAAAATATTTAAAACTGACATGATTTTGAAGAATTTCTTCATAAGAAAAGGAAGTATGAGTATAAGTAGGATTACCACTAGTAGAATTAAATTCAAGTAATGAAGTTCTTCTAGAATACAATTTGTATAATGAGCCCTACAAACGAAGACAATATTGTTACCTGCTTTGTCAGCAGGGACCAGTACGTACTGATCATGTTATCTATTTTAATTCTTTTTTTTTTCATTTCTGAGTTATGGAACACAGAAGGATAGATGGTTTTCATATTGCCCTTAAGGACAGATGATACAAACAAAAAATGGATGCCTGGATTGGTATATATTTTTTGGCCTTATTTCATTGCAAATGATGCAAATAATAAATTTCTAGAATATAAAGAAATTGTAAACCTTCTGTGATGTTCAAAAGTCTGCCCTTCTGAAACCATCCTTGTAAATCTATACAAATATTTTTCACTTTAAATTCCATTTTTGTACAAATTTGAATAAAAAATTAAAATATACGCGGTGAATGTAGTTTATTTTATTCATATAAACATGACCAAAGTTGTGTTTTTCAAATTCTTTGACAAAAGTTTCTTTGTATCATCTGTCCTTAAATCTTTTAATACACGACTTAAACACGGATCTGATACATTTTATCCATTCTGACAAAGTGTCAACATCTTCTTTTTCATATCTGGTCCATTGTCTGGCGTAATTTTCAAAGGAATCCATAATATTTATGAAATTCCAACACCAGTTGAAGGAGAGGGGTTATGCATTCTGCTTTAAATACACACTTTTTAACTACCTTATATAAAGTACTAAATTTTTTCATGTATATACAAGAAATACCATACACATCGAGAACGTTCTTATAATGATATAAAAATTCCTCAAAAAATGGCAAACTTTTACATCTGATTGAATAAAAGTTCAAGCTTCAGAGATATCTATAAATAATAAAAAAAATACTTCCCCTTTTCAACACTTTTTAGCCCAAAGACAACTGACCAATGGTTGCTGTTACATCCCCTTTCTTCTGAGATTTTATAAACATTACCTTTGCAAGTTAATGAACTCTTTTATTCTATCATGTCGGTACTTCAATATAAAGGCCTAGCACATACTGTCTAAAGTTAATGCTAGAGTAAAAGTGTGGAATTTAGGGATAACAGTGTCTCAAACTCCAGGGTCAATGTCATAAGGCCAATGTTGGTTGTACACAAAAAAAAAAAAAAAAATTGTCATAAAAATGCAACTGTGAAAAATGAAAGCCATAGTCCCACCCAGTCTAAAGATATGGGCAAGATTTGTGCGGACAAATATGTTTAAGCGCTAAGAGATTCAAACACAAACCTCCCGACCACAAAGCGAATGCCTAATCGCTAGGCCAGTCCGTTAGTATATTTAGTCATGCAAACAAAAATGTAGTGGTTTTAGAAACATGTGGTCCTTTCCACTTTTATTGATAACATACATGTAGATACGACACTGGGTCAATGATAGGACGAACTAATCGTTAAAAGAATACCTTTTATAAGTGTTTAAAATATTTAATGGAATAATGAGAAGGATACGAACTTATACCTCAAACTTGATAAGAACAAAGAACGCTGGTGGTATACCGCCGTAAAGGCCATGCATTTATTAAAATATTTCTGTACTGAAAAAAATATGGGCATAACTTGATTACCTTTTATTTTTCAGTCATCTTAATAAAGTGTTTTTTACTTTTGAAATTACTTTAGAAAACATGTAAAGAAATAAATTTTAATATTATTTTTGATTTGGAAGTAATTTTCAACAAGAAACTCCGAATAAATTTTACAAATCTAAATGCATAATTTTTCATTCCTTCACATTCAATGCATATTTCTTGCTCAACGGTTAAAATGGTTTATTATCTACACCTGTTGGCAGTGTTGCGTAGTTATTAAAAAGTGTGCTCTAGAGCTGCATAGTTAGGAGCTGATCCATACATCGTGGGTTGGGTTCGAAGACACTCCGCGAATGGTAAATACTGTCTTCGGACGCCAAGGTTTTCTGATACGCTTCTCTCCTCATAGACTCTTGGTCTACGGTGTCGTTTCAAGTGGGATTGTTTTGTCACGTGATCTCGAATCCTAACAAGTAACGAACAGATTGCGTCATAAACAGAAATAAAAAGCGTATATGCAGTATTGATTCTTAATCACATTATTTGCAAATCAGCATAAGCTTGAATGACACCATATCTAGAACGGCATGTTATCTAATAAATCGTTGTTTAATTGCGCTTTTCCATTCATGCAATGTGAGCTGCATTCTTGAAAATTTTATTTTGCAGTTAAAATGCGTTATTATAATATATTTGTATGTAACTTAAAACTTTATGATCAATTAGACGAAAATAAAGCAGAAAAAAGACTTTTATGTTCGATCCAATATACAGGTTTATATAAGAAACCATTATTGTACAGGACGACAATAATGTAATTTTGATTTAATCGAAGCTTATAGATAGTTCTTCCATCGCAAATCTGAACAACAGAAGTTTTATGAACGGTTACAAACGTTATTTTTCTGTCAAAAAATTCCGACATCAAAGTTGCAGCTCATATTGCTTTAAAGAGTCAATAAAATACCCCGAATGAAGATATCGTCATTGACAAAAGCAGTTGCTGATTGGTTGAATGATTTTGATCAACCACCAATCACAATTTTTGAGAAAAATTTCCAATTTTTGATAAAACTGTAGATCAAGGGTTTGTGATGAGTAGGAGTAGCAGATTAGAAGGCCATTGCTAGTGAAAATAAGTCATTCAGTTGATTCCATATACACTAGACAAATTGCTAACGCACCACTTGTAAATTTTTATTTGTGAATTGAACATTTGCCGGATCGGTTCTAGTGAATATGATATGCCATTATTTCAAAAGCAGTGGGATTGACAAATATCTTGGCATCATAAAAAAAACCATTGAATGACCTTCTTGTCCGAAAACCATTTCCAGCTGTGCATTGCGCACCATTTTTGCACAGATATGAAATTCTTGATCACTAAATGGGTCTGTGAGATTGCACAGGAGTAGTCCCCCAGTCAAAATTAAAATAACAAACAGTCATTGACTCTAATGTCTCCTAGTAATCATCTGATACCTTAGTGTCCATACCAAATCCACTCCACTTCCGGTTGACCCACTTTTGTGGAACAATTTTCAACTTATTGTATGCTGCTAACTTAATGCCGTGGTTTTCTATAGTTAACATTTTTATATTCATTTATCTATTTGGAACAATTTTTCACGAGTGGAATTCATTAGCTTTTTTTTTGCTTTTAGTTTTGACAGATTTTTCTAGGGGAACCCCCTGCAGACGCCATCTTGTCTGCTTTTGCACGCTCTTTTAGCGTCAAACGCTGCATACGGTGTAACTTTTTTTCCGAGTTTTCAATTAGTACAATTGGAAAGAACACAAATACAAAGACAAAATTGATTTTTTTTTCTTCAGAAATGGAATAGACACGATTTTATCTTATTCAATGAATTGGTCACACTTCAATAAACATTGTAGTTATTTATAAGGTTTGAAATTAACATGCCTTATTTTTTGTTAAAGTAACACTTTTATATATCAAATGCATCATAAACAGGTTTTAAAAAGTAAAATATTAATTCTCTTAGGTGGTGCGTTAGCAATTTTGTCTAGTGTATACAGAGGTCCCGTGTCACAGTAGTTGTTGGTACGAAAAACGATTTCTTACTACTCAATGACCTTGAGTGCCGAGTACGTTATAAATTAGCAGCCTTCCACCCGCAAGTGGTGACGTCTCGATTTGAGTGTAGAAATGCCGATAGGGCCGTAAACAACCAACAAAAATATTATATTAACCAATTACTGTACAAACGAAAAGTGCAATTTTTTTTACATACGTTTTGTACAAAGTAACTCGTGCAATGTTTGATATTTGACGTAATCCTTTTATCTTTACAAGTTAAGACCTTGACCATTATAAAGCATGAGCTATACAATCCCATTGATAACGTTTTCTACAGAATGATCCTCATAATATTAACATTGTTTTCCTTGGCAGGAATCTCATTAAGTAAGTTGTTTATTATTATGCATAGAATTAAATGATGCTCCAAACAAATATTTTTATGGTAAATAGAAATTTGCGTTAAAAACAAAACTTAGAGAACACAGGTTATTTTAAACTTTTTATTACTTATTTTTTACTTGAACAAGTTATACATACTCAGATTTCAATCTGTAAATCTTGATCTTCTGTTGTTGTGATGAAATGCACTCTGTAATATATTCCGTATATCTAGCCATGCAATTTGAAACTGGAGTTATAATCTGTATTGGTTTATAATCACCGATTAATGTATAAGGTCATACCACCTATGTAGCTCAAAATCACTGTGACGTCACTTATTAAAGTTTACCATAAATGTTTATATATATATATATATATATATATATATATATATATATATATATATATATATATATATATATATATATATATATATATATATATAAAGCACTAAAAATGATCAACGACACGAACAATAAAAATTGTCAAATTTTCGGGACGCCCTGTCCCTTCCTCAGGACAAAGAAAAAAGTTAAAAAGTCATAAGAACAAAGGAAAAAGAGAAAAACAAAAACAACTAGCACTACTACTAAACTACTAAACACTAGATATTTACATACTTAATTACATGTTGAATTGGAAATTTTTAAGAACACTTATAAAGAAAGAAATCCGGACCGCTATGAAATGCGTCCGGTCTATCGGGTATACTCGGGTGAAGTGCGATTTACATAATTGAACGAATTAATTATGCTAATTAATTACGACAATCAGTAAATCGTACATTGTTTCATTCTCTCAAAATGGCGTAACTTTACTTAATAAAGAATAATCAAAGAAAAATAATATAGCAGGGATATTTAAACATATGAATTATGATCCATTATAAATGTTGAAATATTTAAGGATTTATTACCGGGAAAAAATAATTAACAAAGGCGTAAGCAATAAATAGTTATGTGGGTAGTTCGAGAGTTGGTGACGCAAATTAACTGTAGAGTTTACACTAAATAGAGAGAATAATCTTGTTTAGTATCATCAGGAATTGGGTCTAGTTTACGTTCATTCTGGTGAAGTCTTTCAGTTTGTTAATACCATTAGGGCGGAATGACTTCAATCTGTGCATCCAGAACTTTTCTTTGCTTTTTCTCTGAGCATCTGTCCACCTTGGGTTATGGTCAATCACCACTACTGTCATGTCCTCCCATTTGTGACCCTCAAGGTTGAAATGTTCCCCAACGGGTTCATTAAGTTTTTTGGTCCTAATGGTCGAACGGTGGTTATTGACTCTCCTGCGGAGATCTCCTGTTTCACCAATATACTGTTTGGAGCAAACTTTGCAACTGATGAGATAAATGCAGTTGTCAATATGACAGGACAAATTCCCTAGTATTTTGTAGCTGCGGCCTGTAACAGGGCTGTTAAAACTGTCTGTGTCAGTGCTGTGCTTACAAAGAAGACATCTCCTGTCAGAGCAAGTTTTAAAGCCCCCGTTAGGTAATGGGTTGTCCAGTCTGGTTCTTACTACCATGTCTTTTAGGTTCCTTGGGCGACTGTATGCAGCCAATGGGGGTTCCTTAAAGACCTCTGCCATTCGTTTGTTTGAATGGAGAATTGGTAGGTTCTTTTGAAGGATACCGCTAAGGTTTTTAAGGATGGGATGGTATGTGGTTACCAGAGGGACCCTGCCGCTATTGTCTTTCTCCTTGTAGCGTAATAGGTTTTGCCTGTCATGTCCCGCCATCTCATCAATAGCTGTTTGTACGGTGCGGGCATTGTAGCCTCTTTTGCATAAATGGGACTTAAGAAGACCACTTTGCTCCTGATATAAGGCAGGGGACGAACAGATGCGTCGAATTCTGGTGGCTAGACCCTTAGGCACTCCCTTAAAAGTGTGTGGGGGATGACAGCTAGAGGGCATAAGATATAGGTGGGAGTCAGTGGGTTTGGTGTGGAGACTGAATTCGATTTCACCATCAATCAGGGTAGATGTAGTATCTAGGAATACGTTTTTCGAATTAGATACGTCTACTGTAAATTTGATCGACTGATGAAAGGTGTTGGCAAACGTAATGAATGCCTCGAGGCTCTCGCGACATTCCACCCACTTCATCTCTATATCGTCAATGAAACGCAACCAGCTATGGGGCCTAAATGGTGCTTGAAGTAACAAGTTGCATTCCAGTCTGCCCATGAAGACATTGGCATAAGACGGTGCCATTTTCGTACCCATAGCAGTGCCATTAACCTGCAGGTAATGTTCTCCATTAAACATGAAGTTGTTGAACTTGAGAACATGTTCAAGGAGCTTTGCAAGGGACTCTGTAGAAGGAATTTGTATGGATCTACTATCCCAGACTTCTCTACAGGCTTCGATACCCTCATCGTGCGGAATATTGGTGTACAAAGATGTGACGTCCATAGTCACGAGGAGGGTATGATTTGGGAGGCCAGTAGAGGGCGTCTTGTTAATGTAGTCCGTGGTGTCCTTGAGATAGATATATATATATATATATATATATATTAAAATGCAATATGTTATAATACACAATACACGGTTTATAAGGAGTAAACATCAATGTCGATGCAAGATGAACGGGAGAGGACTGACATTATATTAGAATGAAATTTGAAGATGACGAACAAATATCAAGTTCAAAAATATATTTAAACAATACATTTCAAGAGTAGGACAAACACGGATCCAAAGAAATGTAGGATCGGGAGCCATGGAGGAGAACACATCCCCTGTGTACGGGTCAAACTCAACCTATGCTCAATGTTATTACTTTGACAAATTTAACCTGAAAATCTGTATAGAAACATAATAAAAGCCTTAAGCCATCTTTAAAAAAAAAATGAAAAATGTTTGATTGCCCCCCCCCCCCCCTCTCTACAAACTGACTAAAATTGACCCGATTCAATACTCTTTTTTATAAGACAGGATATTTTTTTTTTCTTTTTATTCCTTTTATCCTGTCAACAAATATGTTGAGATTTTCCGGCTAAAAGATTCTCCCAACCACCTAAGGACCCAAAGATTTTACCCTGAGGCGGGATATGGCAAACAGATTTTTTTTTATAGAGGGTCTAACAATTAGTATGAAAAATGTAAGTTAAAATTCTACGTCGAGATCAATCGAATCTATCATTTGAAGTTCCTTGAGATATAGCGAGCCAACATATGAATATAAGTGCAGTATATTAATGCTTTGTTGATGTACCTTAAAGTCAAGATGAAAGCCACAACAAGTGTTTTTCCTTCTAATGTAAGATTCTTAATAAATACAAAATAAGTCTGCTAAACATTGGGCGTAAAAAGTCTCAAAGAAATAACCACAGATTAATAGATGACCTGGTCTTCAAAAACTACATAGAAATTGTCAATAGGAAACTAAAGCATCTTTTTAATGCCAAAGTCAGAGTACTTATGTACATGTACATATATTCAATCAAAATGCTTTAAAATAATTTTGCAAATTATCAAAGACAAGGTTAATAAATTTACGAGTTTTATTTTCATTGAAAATACAACTTTCTCTGAAATGAAAAAACCTTAATTTTGGTGGAGAATGAATGTTTCATGTGTAGACGAGTCGTAAGTTTTTTTTGTTATAAATTTTGGTAAGGTTTTTTAATTTTACTTTTCTAAAGGCTCGAAGAAATATGGTTGAAATATTGCCGACTAGGCGTTAAAATGTAATTCATCATTCAATTCTTGGAGGTTTAAAGTATCCAAATTCCACATTTCCTGAAAATGTTGTTCTTCAGTACTCCTGAAGTTTCTCATTGACGCCTGTTTATATTTTAGCGACGAGTAAAAATTAAGGCTTTGTAGAACATCAACTGGAACCTTTTGTGTATCTTTGTTTGTAAGAATTTTTATGAAATTAAGGACCAGTATTGGTATGAAAATTCAAATTCATTGTTTTAATGTTCAAATTATTTAAATTTGACATCTTAATTTTGAGGAATTTACTCATTATAAAAGGAGTTATAGGTATAAACTACAGTTTATAAACTACAATTGAACTTCCGTATCTCGAACTCCGATATCTCAATAACCATGTTGATTTTAACTTGTAGAATCAAATCACCATTTATAATTTAAAAAATGAGTCTCATAATCAAAGATAATGTTGATACCTGCTTTTTCAGCTCGGACCAGAATTTACATATCGTGAAATCTATCTTATTTTTTTTCCACTTCTATATTATTGAAAACCAAAGGATAGATGACTTTTAATTGTGGTTTAAGAGCACATGGTGTGTAATATCAATAATCACAGCTCAGAGCTTACATAATATGTTTTTGTCATAGAATCAAAATATGAAGGTCTTTTAAATTTACTATTTGAAATTTCAAAGGAAGAGACTAAAGTTTCTGGCGAATGTGATTAAAACTATAAAACTGTATATTTGCATTAGGTAGTTTTGTATCAATAGTCTGTTATGGGATTGCTATCAAACTGTTCCCATGACAACAGTTAAGTCTATTTATATTGACAAAAAAGGCCTACCACCTCCAAACTTCTACACCGTGGACTTGAAATTACGCTACTGGCATTGTCATTGTCACCATATGGATAGGCCGCACAATCTGTCTTCAATACCCTAGGAATATAATAAATATGTTCAAAACAAAGACAAACAAGTGATGATCAGATTGGATCAAATTTACCCTATCAACATTAATTAAAATTGTTTTTCTATTTTAATTCGTGTATACTGATCAACTTTTGATTTGATTTTAGCAAGCACCCTTCACAGACGAGGACATAATGTACCTTTAATAAACTGCCCGTCTTGTGAGCACCACATCTGTGACGTCAGTAACACCATCCAGTGTGAAGTTTGTCAAATTAAAGTTGAACATCACGGACAACCTCCGATAGATACAAAATGTTTTCATGTACGTAGCAATTATCATTTTAAACTGTTAAACCTGCTGGAAAAAACTTATATTCATTGTTAATTTGATGTAAATGGATTCGTCACTGGTCAGCTTTTGGACAATTTCAGTCATATCCTATAATATAAAAATTGTAAATAACAGCTTGAAATTAAACCGAAATTTTTCAAATCTAAATACATTATTTGACATAAAATTCATTTTAAAATCAAATTAGAATTAAACCTTCACTAATGGAATAAAAACAAAATTTATGAAATATGGTGAAAACGAACAGTATTCAAATTCCATTTATAGTATACAAAATGAGGTCAGAGAAAACGCGGACCTCTAAAAACAGCTTATATGAGCCGTCAAATTACAAGAAAGAGTAGCTCTATTATGTATGCTGAATTATTTGACTTTAATAGTATAAATACAAGTATTATTTTGTACATGAACAGCTTTGTCAACAGCAAAACGCATGTAGTTGTAATATAAATTAGTACATGTACAAATCTCGAGACAAAATACACTTGAGAGTATGTAACATTCTTAGATTTATTGTGAAGATTTCTGTTAACTGAGACGGAGACTGAACAAAACTACGTGTGTTTTTGTTCTCTTATTTTTGATAGAGGGTGTGTAAATACATGTGCATGATGTATGCCAATTCTTTTAATGATATTTAAACAGCAAGACTGATTTTACTTTTACATACAATGTCAATAATCTTATCTGTAGGATTTTTTCATCATTGAAGGAATATTTTGTGAGAGTCTTTATTCAGATTCCCTAGTAAATCAGCTCTATATTTAGGTAAAACGTTCATGTATTTCCTCATCCTTTCTTCCTTCGTTCCAATGAGAAAAAAAAAATAATGAAAAAAGTGATATGGAAACAGGGCAAAGCATGCATTCGGAATTATCATATTGATCAGTTGATTCGATACACAAGAGCATGCTCTACGTGTGAACAATTTCTAAAACGAGGTAAATTAATGACAAACAAGTTGATGAAACAAGAATTTCAGAAGTCTCGTTTAATACAAATACAATTTGTCATTGAGTTGAATGCTGACTGACGGTTTTCATACTTATTGTTGTTCCATTATTAACACACTGAATAGACGACGGATTTTCCCGTTATTTCCCGATCATAACATGGAGCACACGGTGGGTTTGACTTGTCGGTAGGGGATGCTCAGTCCTCCATGGTACCTGGTCCAACCTCTAATATTTTGGAGGTCCGTGTTTGCTCTTCTCCTATTTTGTATTGTTTTATATATTTGACTTTAATACTGTTCGTTATGTCCATATTAGGTTTCATGAGTAGATCATGCACTTTGGTATTGAATCAAATGAGCCGAGATTATTTTTTTGCGGTGAAAGGATGTTGAGATGAAAGTAAAATTGCAATTTTAGTTTTTTCATGGTTTCATCTTTGGTCTAAATATTGTATCCAGGGTTATTTTCACCACATATGCTATTTATTTTTTTTAACTTTTCAATTCAAAATTTTGCGTTATTACATTGTTTTGATCTGTAATTTGCAGATTAGGCCCAATATCTTCATATTGATATCCCAAATTTTCGTCTTTTTGTATGCTCTGATTTTTCTAAAACAATTCCAACTTACTATATCACTAATGTAAGCTTAGGAATTCATAAAAAACCCACTATATTGTGTTGATGAAACATATTTAATGCCATTTACAGGCTGGACATTGTCACTCGGACGATCATCATCACTGCTGTGATTCTGAAGCTTGTCTTGGTAAATACTTTTCACTTCTAGTTACCTTTTCAACTTTTTTCAAACGAAAATAGAGCCAAGGTCATTTTAGGTTCTTTATTTCAGCTTCCTTTTTTAGGGAATTGCACATTACCAACACCACAACCCAACAAATAACTTATACAGGTGATGTCTTTGTCTCAAAAAGTAAAAAAAATGCATATGCATAAAAACTTCAATACTTAAATAAAAGCTGATATTTCCTCGATCACTTTACGACACAATGTTCCTGGATTTCACATTTCCTTGCTGTTTATTATACAGATTCTATGGCACACTGCCCCACCTGCCACGGAGGTTACTGTGACTTTGTCAATCGAGACACGTGTCACATGTGTAAATTTGACTTACATAGGGACAATTACCTCATGTTCATTGTTTGAAGGAAAATGTAGGTCAATATTCTTTCCCGTCTTGATTTTAAATATTTCAAGTACTTGGTACATGTTCGTAGATATATACATGAATTTTTTCAAAACACAGATGTAGGCGAGATGAGAAACGTAAAATTTGAATTAAACGCTCAGTTAGTGAATTATATAGTTAATTATAACAATAACTTAGATGCTATACATTTCAGACTCAGAATTGTTAACACCCTCTTTATATGACTATTCTACATGATGTGTGTTGTAGGAACATTGCAACGTTAACCACAACACGCTCTGCTGCAGTGACGAGTCCTGCATAGGTATCTCTACTTTTATTCCATCCACTTACACTATTTAACATGTATTTACTGATTCTTGATCAAAATTATTCTTTCATATTAATTCACAAACTAACTTAATTGTTTCGTCGTTTATTCCTTACAATTATTTCATGTATTTCTTTATGTATATAAGAAAAAGGTTCATTTTCCAATTGAAAGTATTTCAAATAGTTCAGCTATTGTTTGTGAATGGCACTCATATCCTGTCATTTCTGACCAGCCTTTGAATACTATAACCTACAGCTTTCATTTAGTTTTATGTTTCTTCAAAGGACTTTTCAACCAAGCGTATTCATTATACGTATTCATTATAATTGTAGCACGTGCATTTGGATCTTTTTATCCCAGTGCTTCATCTATACGTCCTACTACAAGCAAAGAAATCCACATTACTGGTACAGTGCTGTTACCGATATGATGCTTGAAATATCTTGTATTCACAAATCCTTGGTTTAGTTATTCATTACTTTGTATTTGACATTTATTTTATCTCATACGTGTGGGTGATACAGGCCGTTGGATAAACTTATGCTTTATCCACGGGTAGATGCTTTATCAACAGCACCTCCGGTTTTGACACGATCCCTCGCTTCAAGATTTTATTTTATTGAAATTGTATTTGTGAAAATTATTGCCCTTATAAAATGAATCATAAAGGGCAATAATATCGTTAAAGCAAGAAAAAGACTCGTATATGTCAAAGAAGTGTCTTATTTTATCAAGGAACCTGTATTGGCTATTTGAATACAAATGTTTTTTAAATCGTTTTCGGAAAAGGTAAAGACTAGCAGTAGGTTGTTGTTATAAGATTCCTTTAACATTTGCAATAATGCTTTCTTATATTATACTACGTATGCCTACCTAGTACATGTAATGTAGGTGTAAATTACCATGGATCAACAATGATTCTACAAGTAGGGAGACCTATGCCACCGTACAAAGAGTTAATTTTCACGATCCCATGGTCCTTACAACTTTCAGTCTGAAGTTCGTTTGATGTAAAGCTCCAGCAATTGTCACATAATGTTTTCAAGGACGCAGATAGCAATAATTCTAAATTTTGAACACGATCTACTTTCTTCATCAACATCAACGGTGCAACATCATCAAGTTAAACGTCATCAATTTGAATTGGCAATCATTCATGTAGTTTCGCAGGGGAAGTCTCAAAGTTTTGTTAAAACAAAAGTCTTATGAGATAAATAGAACATCTATAATTGTGTGATTTGATATTGGCTTTATCCAACTCGTTGAAATGGTGTATATTCGCTCGGCAAGCCTCGCGAATATACACACCATTTCAACTCGTTGGATAAAGCTAATATCGAATGACAGAATATAGATCCTCTATATATCAGATTTACTGATGTTGCAGATCCCAGTGTTCATTGCCCCCATTGTCATGGAGGATTCTGTGACTTTGTGAATCGTGACACGTGTCACATGTGTAAATTCCACCTACATACCGGACAGTTTCCAGATGTCCATTGTTTGAAGGGAAATGTATGTACAACAAACTTTCAAATTCAATTCCCTATGAAATATTTAAACTGTTTATAAGATTCATTATAGGATTAAACGTTTTTTCCCCAGAATTTATCGATGTGTAAACTCATGCCTTTTTACTCAAAAAACTGAATTAAAGTGCGAAGCACTTTTATGTTAAGTATGTACGCAAAAAATAAAAATTAAAATTATTTCGCTATTCCTAAAATTATCAATTTCAACTTTCATTTTATAAATGAGTTAAGCAATGATCCATGACTTTATTATTTTTATTTTGTTGTGGATTTGTAAATAAAATTGTTGTGAAACATGGACACTCTGGTGGGCCGGAGAATGTTGTGAAATATGGACACTTTGATGGGCCGGAGAATGTTGTGAATTATAGACATAAGTGCTTTTCTAATTTACCTTTGTCAATATAATCATGTTTATGTAAGTGACTTTTGCCGAACTATGACGTCGCAGTACTATGACGTCATAGACGTTACTATAACGTTATGTTATATACTTGTTGAGTTTCAAGTAAACCACTATACGGTTCAGAAGTGTTTTCTATGAGTGCTACAATCTTGACATTGGTGCCGTGACCAAAGAGGAGAGATGACTTCTAAACTGAAGGCAGTAAAGACAGGACAGAGAAGTGCTGAAACCAGACTTCTAAAAAGACTGAATGAAGAAAATGCAGATGCAGAGGAAACTGAGGCAATTGGAGACATTGACAGACAAACAGGAAATTCTCATAGATCTGGATGAAAAAATTCTAACAGAAACAGCAGAGGAGGATATTGAGAGAGAAATACTGGAGACAGATAAGTACAATTTCAATCTTAATTCTAAAATGAGAAAATTTAAGAAACATCTGATAGTTCATCGTTCAAATTTGAATCCAGCAGCAAACATTTATTCAAACCAGAATAAAAATTCACAAATTGAAGAGAATAGTCAATCAAGACACAATTTCAGTGAAAATTCAAGAACTCATCAGTCCCTTACAAGCTTTCATTCAAATCCAAACAGTGGTAACTTTCACAAACTTCCGAAATTAAACTTACCCATTTTTGAGGGAAATGTGTTGGAGTGGCAGTCATTCTGGGATTCATTAGATTCGGCTATTCATAGCAACAACACATTGACAGAAGTTCAAAAGTTTAATTACTTAAAGTCTTTAGTAGCAGAAGAGGCATCGAACACCATTTCAGGATTTGCACTCACACATGCAAACTACAACAGAGCGATTGAGCTTCTACATGAAAGGTTTGGACAAAAACATAAGATAACTCAGTCCTACATGCAAGCGCTCTTAGACCTACCCACTCCCAAGAATAATCTCACAAGACTGCGTCATTTTCATGACCTAGTGGAGACATACGTCAGAGGTTTAGAATCTTACGGACAAGCTGAAGATACATATGGTTCGCTTCTAGTTCCTGTGATTCTTAACAAATTACCTTGTGAATTACGCAAAAATTTGGCACGCGAGCATGGACCTACCGATTGGTTACTAGGCGACTTACGAAAAGCTCTATACAAGGAATTTGAAATACTAGAAACAGGAACTCATATGGACACAACAGAAGACCGTGCTACAGTTATTTTCTACATGAACTTAGAATCCAGTGATGAGCAACCACAACGGAACTACAGTCCTCGGAATCATCAAGTTTGCTGTGCATTTTGCAAGGAGTCGCATCATTCAAGTGGCTGTACAAGATACATAAAACACAATGACCGGATGAAAATTGTCAGACGAGACAAACTGTGCTCTAATTGTTTAGGGAGACATCGTGTTACAGACTATCAATCCAAATCCAATTGCAAAATCTGCAAAAAACGTCATCACACAAGTTTGTGTTCTGCTCATAATGCAGTCAAAACCAAAACGAGGAATACCCATGCATCACAAGCAAAGGCTGAACTGGATGCAAAGACCAGGGAAATCAAGAATCTACAGGATGAAATCAAGAACTATAAAAGTGTCATTGCTACATTGGAACAACAGATAACAGAACAGAGGATTTTGACTAAGAAAACCATGAAGGATGTAAACATTTTACATACCCAGTTTGCAAAGCTTCAGACCAAATTTCATGCACAGTCAATTGCTACAAATCAGATGACAGCTGAGAATCAAGCTGAAGAGTTGAAGAAAAAAGAAGTTGAAGTTAATACGCTCAAACAGGAGATACAACGGCTCAAATCATCAAGAGAGACACCTGGTAGGAAACTTCAGCAAGTGGGCGGAAATATTCATTCAGATGTAGAGCAGCAAGAAGGGAAACTCCTAGAGATCAAATTACTAGTTTGAAGAGGAAATCAGTGATATCTAAGAAACTAGATAATGTTCATAAGAGTAACCTGGAATAGTGTTACAAAGAGGAGACCCAGGAAAGGATGAACATCGTCAACCAACTAGAAAAGGAACGAAACTGCTACATTCATGAGAACAGCAACCTATCTCAGAACTATACAGAGGATAACAAAGTTCATGGCATGCAGTTTGTTGATTTCAAGAGGATTTCCAAGGATGACACCAAAATCAGGCAACAGGAGAACACATTCAAAACACTTCGAGATGTCGAGAGGACATACAGCAAGAACCTCACCGAGTCACGGAATGAGATAACAGAGATGAAGAGGATGAAGACTATGGATCATAAGATTGATCAGCATAAGGGGCAAATTCAAACCAAGGAGAATGCATTCATCAAGGAGTACTTTGGACATTAGAGTGAAGAGAAGGACAATTTCTTGTGAGACTTTGTTCACATACGTGATGGTACCAAACTCAAAGACATAGAGGAAATCCAAACTTAAACCTAACGGAAGAGCGTTACATTTCATGTGACACTGCGAATAACTTTTAGGGGATCTTTTATTCATCATTCATTTAAATTCCCTTTATTTCTCGGTCCAAGGACTTACTCAATTCGTACTTTGGTGGGCCGGAGAATGTTGTGAAACATGAACACTCTGGTGGGCCGGAGAATGTTGTGAATTATAGACAATAGTACTTTTCTTATTTACCTTTGTCAATATAATCATGTTTATGTAAATGACTTTTGCCGAACCATGACGTCACAATGCTATGACGCCATAGACTTTACTATAACGTTATGTTATATACTTGTTATGATTAAAATAAACCACTATACGGTTCACATGTGTTTTCTATGAGTGTTACAATCTTGACACTTTCTTTTAAGTAAAAAAAAAATAAACAACGAGATACAGTGCATATTCTTTTTTATTTTCCACGACAGAGCAATTATGCGTCATCAGAGGGGTTTAAGGGGTTTTTTCCCCCCGTGGTGATTAACGTTAATATTGGGCTTTTATTCGGCCACAAGTGTAATCGCCACGTCGTGTTCCCTTTTTAAAACAAGTGGCCATGGGAAATCACGGTGCACAATCTTCACATTCATATCAGAACTGAATGAAACCCACTGCACGATTTTGGGGGTTTTATAATTGCCAACTTTACATATACGTTACTGCTTCTGTTTCTCCCACACGTATAATTATTATGCCCAATTTTTCGGGATGTTCACCTCTAAGCATAGGTAGCCAGGGTTTGTTACGACTTTCTTGCAAAACAACCTCATAAATCCACCCTTCTGGCCTCTGAAAAGTCCACATTTTCTCCAATCGAGCATCTGTTGGACAAATTTGATAGAAGGATTTAACATCGTCGAAATATTATTTTTTTTCACAACAAACTAAGGGTAGCCTTGTTCAAGGGTTAAATGATATATCAATGTGAGAAAGGTCAATGCACTGATGAACTTCATGCAGAGGAGAATCAAAGATATTTTTGTATTGTTTTTTATGAACTTTTTAGTTTGATTATCGTCCGCTTTCTCGATATCTAACGTGTAAACGTCACATTCCATTTGTTTATTTAGTACTTTGACTGAACTTCTTTCAACTTAAAGGTATGAAATTATTACGATCAAAACTAATATGTGGAATATTCTTATATTCTATGATTAAAATGTAAAAGTCTTTATCCAAAGCAATAAGAATCCTAAATATAATTTTTTTCCCTTCATGGTTAACAAGGGAATTCCAATAAATTGTTAAAGGACCTGGTTTCAAAAAAAAACCCACAAAGATATTGTTAATCAAAAATCTCTAGCATTTTATAATATTAACGTCAGAGTACTTGTTTGTACAATCAGAATGTTTTAAACAAAGTAATTTTACAATTGACGAATGACTTCAATTTATTGTTTTTGCAGGCAAATGGGTTTCCCTGTACAATCAGTTTCAGGAATTTGGTTTTGACCTGCTCTCAGTTTTTAACGAGGAGACGAATACTAGTTTATATTATTTTTTATTTTATATTTTACATAAATTAAGGATTTAACAGATATGTTTCTGTTTTAATTATGTAAATAATTTAACACAGATGTAGACCAATTAATATATGATATTCTATAAATATATATAGGTTCATTGTTCCAATCAAGTTCTTACGACTCCCCACTAAGCATCTCAAGTGGTACCTGTATTCTTTAGGTACATCATACTTCTGTTTTAATCTCGGCTAAGTGTTTGCAAGGTTAACTGTGAAGATAAAAATCCAGTATAGAATTAAACCACTTCATCCTATAGATCTTGAAGACTTCTTTATGGCTTTACTTGAGATTTAACTCGATTCATTCCAGTCCAGTTTCTTTAGATTAAAAAAGTGGGTTTACAAATTGTTCTTTGGAACAATACTGGCAAATAAAAATAAAATCTTTTTCTAATAAAACTAATAAAGCATGAAAAGGGAAAAAATATTTTATAAATGCATTAAAATACGTATAGTGTATTTTTAAGTACAAATTATGATATCCTAGCTTGTAGCAAACATCACAACCTTTTGCAGCAAACAACTCATTTATTTTTGCATTTTCATTAGATCAGAGGTGGTAAAATAGAAAGACAAGTTTCTTTGGTAGTTGAGTGTAAAAGTTGCGGATTCCAAAAAAAAAAAGAAAATTTTAAAAAGTTGAACTTGACAAATTTCAAAAGTCAATCATCGATAGCATCGAAACGCACGTACTTTTTTTTTTTCATTTTAACAACCATTCCACACGAAAATATATAAACTAGAAAGTCGCTATTGCAAGCAATAGCATATGTCGCCCCGTACTGGACAGGACTTTCATTTTTATCATCCTAAAACAATGGTCCATTAGCTAAGCTTGGACAACCATCGAGTCGTATAGCCCTTTTCCGTTGGAAACGGAAGCCCTTTAAATTTGGGGTACATCCCATTTTATTTTTAGAATCGGTAGGAGAAGAAAGTAGTGCAGGTAAAAATTACAAGTTCCTAAATTTGCATATTCATAAAAGAAATTGGGCAGATGTACTGAACTGAGCCTCATACTTGTTAATTGGCAGTATCTTTCCTACCAATAAAGCTTGGCAAATGTAATTTTTTAAGAAGATCAGCCGAATTATTTTGTGTATTATAACGCCAGTAAAACTCTGAAATTTCACTTTCATTTTTGAGGTTCTGCCGGAAAACAACGGGATCCCCTTCAATTGAGCATTTCTGCATTGTACAGGGCTATGTTTCTTATGAGATGAAAAATATGTGTAAACTTTCTCAGTTTAGCGGAATCGTGAACATTTTCGGCGAGATGAATGTTTTGTTTACAGTAGTGATCAAGGCTTAGCGCACCTGTAGGAGCGGATCCTAGGATTTATGAATGAATAAAAACTATGGAAATAACGTACCAATTTTCTAATTTATACTTGCACTATCTAATAAATTAATAAAAACAAGTAATAGATATAAAAAAAAAAATGCGAAATGCTAATAAATGCAGTTGACAATCGTTATTTTATATATAGATAAAATAAAATAACTATAACATCTAGTGACAAGACAGAAGAAGAATGAAGGTTGGCAAACTATGAAATCACATCAGGAGAACTGAATTTTATGAATGAAACTTTTAAAACGTTACTTGTAAGTTGTATATGTTAGATATGTGTATTCTAACTGGCAGTGCGCTTCAAAAGGGGGGGTTGTCTTGAACATAGTACCTTACGTTTGAACGGTAAGGGCTAGGGCTTTCGTATTTCAAATATGTAATCCTTGTGAAAAGAACTTTTATTGGACACGAAGAACTTTGACCCTTTGACCTAGACCTTGGAGAACACATGTGTACATTTTAAACCCTTTTTTTCGTTTCGTTTCTATGACAACTGTGAGCGACTCATTACAATTATTTTAAAAGTAAAAATCACTTTGACACTTTGCAAGGAATTAACATTGAAAGTTTCAAAACAATTGCTTGAGTAGTTATTGAGAAAATCGAAATTAAAGAATTTTAACTTTCCCCTGGTTTCCATGGCAATAATCGATTATTTGAAAATTTTAAATGCAAGGCGCACAACTACAGGTACTAATCATTAAAATAAAAAGAGTTTCATGACGAACATTTAAGGGACCAGAGAGAACACTCTCGGACAAAATTCGTCGTTTTTACAGGTTTCCATGGCAACGGTAGACATATTGGAACTGAACGACCTCACTGCACAACTACAACCAGTGATCGTCCTTTGAGGAAAGTTTCAGGAAGATTGTCCCAGCCATCTCCGAGAAACAGCCTGGATAAAAAAAACAAGAGTACAATATCAATATGTCGTCCCCGATTTCGTTCGGGGCACATAACTAAAAGATCTCGTTGCGAGCAACGAGTAGGTCTTCCGTCCGATTCCGAAAAATAACCCATAAAATCGAGCTGAAAATGGATTAAACATATTTTGGACACACTGGTAATTGAAACGGGTCACTAGCGTGAAAATCCAATACGCTTATCGATTACGCTATTTGAACAACTACTCTTAATTCACTTGTATGTACATACAATTCTGCAACAGTTAATCTGTCTTGGAATTATGAAAGAAGGGTCACTTTCATAATTTTGCGCAAACGCAACGAGTAAATCTTAGCGAATTTCTCTTAATTTTCATGGTTTTCGGATGAGACGGAAAGACGAGGCTCCATGTCACAGCAGGTATGGCAGGATAAAGATCCCTCCCTGCTCAAAGACCCTGAGTGCCGAGCATAGGGCCAAATTTCAGCCTTTCACCGGCAATGGTGCCGTCTCCATATCAGTTAAATATTCTGGAGAGGGACGTTAAAAGTATACAATCAATCAATCGTATATAGGCAAATGTCACTAAAGCAGTGAAACAGCTATAAATGGTTAATTTTTCAATTTTCAATCACAAAAGTTGACTATTCCGATTACTTACACTTTCATAAAAAAGGTGGTATGTTTCACCGAAAAAAATAGCTCGATCGTCCTACGAGGGTCAAGAAATAAATTATTATGTTCAATAACTTGCATTGAGAAAATAAAATGTTTATATGGGTCAATTAAACGGTCTTTGAAAAATTGCTATCTTTAAAAATAAAATATTTTCTTATTGTAACAGTTGTCCTTTCTATTGATTTAATATGACACAAGTGTGCATTAGAAAACAGTGGTCACGTTTTTTATTTATACATTCTTGAAAAACTATTTATTATAACTATGATTTAAGCTATGTGGTACCGTGATGCAAAACAAAAGATATATATATATTATACTTCATTTGCGCATTAATTCTTTTCTATTTCTACTTTGAGAAACAACCAAAACCAATTAAAGAAACTTGTAATAACCTTGGATAATAAATGTAGTTTGACACCGATTTGCAACGAACCTACGACGTGACAATCCAAGTATCCCTACACATTTCATTGCTCCTTATGTTACTTTCGTTCAAGCAAACGCTCGGCTGCCTCTGTAAACCCCTATTGCGAAATGTCGGAATTGACAAGACCCCGAAAAAGACCCCGTTTCAGACTTTTGAATGTTAATATCTCGAGTTCGAATTCATCAATTTACAAACAAATTATATATTCAGCCTAATGAGAAATGTTTCTATCAACCATACAAATATGATTTGAAAATATTGAAAAACAAAAAAGTTCAAAATTTCGACTTTTTTTTTTGCATGCCGTTACGACAGGAAGTAGAGACACTAAAAAGATCGCGTCTTGGATAGACTTATCACATCTATAATCCCTGAAAGTTTCACAGTGATATCTTTTACCGTTCTTTAGATTATCCGCTAACAAAATGTCAATTTAAAATCAGAAAATTGTCCGTAACTTGGCACCAAAAAAAATTTTTTCAAAAAATCTCCAGGATATAATAACTTCAGATAGTAACACATTGTTTCTGCAAATTTCATAAAATCTATCCAGTAGTCTTCGAGAAATCACGTGCACAAAATTTGATGGTAAGAAAAATAATAATTATAACGAGCTCAGGCGAGCTTTAACGCCTTTTGCGCTGGAAAGATATAGACTCAAAAAAGCAATTCAGCAATCCTTCCTCTACCTTCACTGAAAATCTCAAGTCAATATCTTCATTGTTTTTTAGTGATTGCCCGGACAAGCTGACCCTCAAAATCAGTAAATCGTCCATATCTCACACCGGAAGTGACGACGTACTTGTAAAAAATTTCCAATAAGGTTAGACCAATATCTATCAGATCTGAAAGTTTCGTGAAAATCGACCAAGCCGTTTCCGAGAACTCGCTTCACAAAAATCGGTAAGAAAAAAATAATAATAATAACTAGAGCAAAGCTCGTTGCAAAGCAACGAGTAGGTCTTCCGTCCTGTTTGACCGGAAGTAACTGTCATTTTTTTAAGAAATAGAAAACGCCCAAAAATGGTTTAAATACTCTTAACATATGTTAATTAATGCAAAAATAAGCCAGTTTTTGCTACTTCCGGTTTGACCGGAAGTGATGACGACGGACAGAAAATTAATTTTTATGCTCCCAAAACATATGTTTCCCAAATACTTGTCAAGAACGGCAAAAATACGCGTTTTTCCACTACTTCCGGATTTGGGGGAAGTGCGTCACGGATATTTTGACGACTCTAATAGATTTAGCTTGACATTTTGAACAACTTTGCATTTGACGTATTACAAATTCTCAATATTTTTTTAGATATAAAGGAAAAACTTCTGGCCCCTCAGGCCCCTTATTTTAGGGGCCAGCCCTTTTTTAGAGATACCATTTGAAAGATCTTGAAATTCTACACTTCTTTTGTTCTATATATTTTATCAAAATATTTTCTGGTAAAAAGATATCGTAGAAAAAGTGTTAAAAATTTTGAAATTCGCGATAGGTCTATTTTCTGGCCATAGCGCGCGCCGACGTGCAGCATTTCCGGTGAAAATGAAATACGTATGTCACATCTACATATATTGCTCTATCATTGCTGAAAAACTTAAGTTTCTATCCTAAGCCGTTTCTAAGAAAACTCGCGGACAAACTGACCCTCTGAAAATCACTAAATCGCGGAAATCTCAAAACCGGAAGTGACGTCATCAAAACAAAAAATTATATATCAGCTTTGTTTGATGTTCTATCAGTCCTGAAAGTTTCATAAAAATCGAACCAGCCGTTTCCAAAATGCGTGCACAAAATCGGTAAGAAAAAAAAAAATAATAACTAAGGAGCCGTTCAAAGCAACGAGTAGGTCTTCCGTTGTTTGACCGGAAATAGATTTTATTTTTAACAAAAGTGAGAAATAACCCCAGAAATAGCTTGAATCCTCTAAAGCTATGTTAATTAATGCAAAAATAAGCCATTTTTTTGCTACTTCCGGTGTGACCGGAAGTGACGACGACGGACGGAAAATAAATTTTTATTGTCCCAGAGACATCTGTTACCTAAAAATGTGTCAAGAACGGCTAAAATTCGCGTTTTCCGACTTTCCCGGTTTGGCCGGAAGTGACATGCCGGACGAATTTTGACGACGCCAATACATTAAGCTTGACATTTTGAACAACTTTGCTTCTTTGATGTATTAAAAATTCTTTATAGATTTTGAGATATAAAGAAAAAACTTTTGGCCCCTTAGGCCCCTAAATTTGGGGGTCCCTTTTTTTTAATATCATTTGAAAGGTCTTGGAATTCTACACTGCTTTTGTTCAAAAATCAACAAAATATTTTCAGGTAAAAAAATATCGTAGAAAAGGTGTAAAAAATTTGAAATTCAAGATACGACTATTTTCGGGCCATAGCGAGCACCGAGGCGTCATTTCCGGGAAATTTGATATACCTTATGCACCTTTCCAAACTTAGCTCTACCTAACCTCAAAGTTTGAAGTTTCTATCTAGAGCCGTTTTTCGGGAAAACTGTGGACAAAATGACCCTTAAAAATCAGAAAATCGACGAAACTTAGACCGGAAGTGACGTCATCAAAACGGGAAAAAACGCATAAGGTTCAAGTAATGTTCCATAAGTCCTAAAATTTCATAAAATTTTTTTTGGCCGTTTTCGAGAAATCGCGTGCACAAAATCGGTAAGAAAAAAAAATAATAATAAAAGTGAAAAAGAAACCGAAGAAAAACAATAAGGTCTTCCGCTGAAGACAGAAGACCTTAATAATAAAAATAGTGGAAAAGAAACCTAAGAATAACAAGAAGGTCTTCCGCTGAAGACGAAAGACCTTAATAATAGGGAAAATGAAACCGAACGAAAACAATAAGGTTTCCGTTGGAAACGGAAGACCTAAAAACATCACTAAGGAAAATGTTGACAAGCTGACCAATACAGGCATCAAAGAAGTGGTCATGTTTTACAAATAAAAAAATTTACAAATGAATTAAAGTCAAATATATTTTAACTTTTCTTTAATTTTGTTTTTAGTCCGCTTTTCGAATATGGTCCATACCTACGACTACGATTCTGTCGGTGGCAATGTGATCTTGGTGTGACAAGCTACGTGTACACAGGAAATACAACTATAGGATTGACGGTCACCAGAACACCTGGAAAAAAAACTTACGGTGAGAATAAATGATATGGTTTTTGTCTTTAATATTGTGTTTTCACTTATTACGAATTAATTACTGTAGATAAAATCCTCGAATTTTTTCTATTGTTTTTCATGTAATATTGATTAATAGTTCTAAGTTTTATCGGAACACCCGTCATTAAATTGTATTGATAAATAATCTGATAATTCTCACATTATACTGCTAACCTTTTATATAACCCATGTTTAATATATCATTGATTTTTTTCTTATCTAGAATAAAAATACAGCTGTGGTGTTTCAGCTGCCATACTGTTAGTTATTATTGGTGCTGTAAAGTGTCTCTTTTTCCCAAAAAAAAGGTAATATCTTCAGTTATTTTTAACTTAAAAACATTTGAAATAAAAAGGGGAATTTATTTAAAAACAACAATTTTTTATGATTTTATTTTTCAGAATTCATCGAATAGATCATGGAATCTAAATTTGCAATAATTGATATACTTAAATAAGGGTGGTAAATTGTTTCAAATTCTGAATAAAGGTGATTACGACTCGTAAAGAGTATACGCCATATTGGTTTTTCTATCTGCGATATCCATGTTTATATACAGAAAAACTAATGCTGATAATTCTTTCCCCCATAGATTATTGTTCCCCAACGGAAATGATAAGATTGCTTAAAATTAATGACCACCTTTTTGATTTGAAAATACGAAAAGAGTATTTATTTTTTTAAAGAAAAAATAAATGGATTTGTGTTTTCCTTTTCTTCAATTATGATGGTGAAATTTAACTGTTAATAACAAGTTGACAATTCTTCAGTCACTTAATAATTATTAATATGATCTTGATGATGGAGACTTTAAGAAAAAAGTCAGACCTGCAGGATTAAGTTTAAAACATTAAAGTAATAGAATTTTAGTTTATATAGGACCTTATGAATGTATCGACAGTAAATCACATGGAAGCAATATCTTGAATACGCTGCATTCAATTTTTCCATATGCTTATCCATGAATATAAAATAATTGTTATTTAACCATTAATGAAACTCTGATAACATGTTCTCTATATACCTGTAACTAGAGGTGAGTATCATTTTATAAAGTATGCTGAAATATGTGGAGATAAAGAAATATATTCAAACTCAAAATCAATTACAAATTCAAAATTAGAGCAGAGCAAACACGGACCTTCAAAACATCAGAGGATTGATCAGGTGCCATAGAGGAGTGAGCAGCCCCACGATTTATTCTTAAAAAAAAAAATCCAGTAAAAAAAAAGACACATTATGAAAATGACTTTGCAAAAAGTATAGATTCCAGACCGAAATATTTTTTACTTTGTTTTTCTTAAAGATCATAATATTGGGTAAACAAATTGAATTAGTCATTGGAACAAAAATTGCAAATAAAAATTGAGCTTTCTAAAAGAAAAAGGTGAATAGCATTTACTGCATTTTATACTAAAGAATAGTGTATTTAAAAAAAAAATAATAACTAGAGTATCTTCCGTCCTGTTTGACCAGAAGTAATTTCTTTAAAAAAAGAGAAATGACGTCTAAAAATGGTTTGAATCCTCCAAATCTGGGTTATTTATGCAAAAATAAGCCATTTTTTGCTACTTCCGGTTTGACCAGAACTGATGACGACGAACAGAAATTTTTTATTCTCCCAGTGATAGCTGTTATCCAAAACGTGTCAAGAACGACAAAAATACATATTTTCAGACTACTTCCAGTTTGACCGGAATTTTGAAATTCACGATATCGATAGGACTATTTTCGGGCCATAGCAAGCGCCGACGTGCTGCGTTTCCAGAGACAGCAAAATGCGAAAGGCATATATACAGACATAGGTCTATCGTACCTGAAAGTTTCATGTTTCTACCTAAACCCATTTTTCAGAAAACTCTGGACAACCCGACCCTTTAAAATTCATAAAATCGGCAATATCTCAGACCGGAAGTGACGTCACCAAAAAGAAAAAAAGCGCATAAGGTTCAAGTGGTGATACATAAGTCCTGAAAGTTTTATGAAAATTCATCGAGCCGTTTTTGAGAAATCGCGTGCACATAATCTGTAAGAAAAAAAGCAATAATAAAAGTGAAAAAGAAACCTAAGACTAGCAGAAAGGTCTTCCGCTGAAGACGGAAAACCTTAATAAAATAGTGGAAAATAAACCTAAGAATAACAAAAGGTTTCCGCTGAAGACGGAAGACCTTAATAATAATAAGTTTGTAGCAAATTTTAAAATACTATCATCACTTTTATGTTCAGAGTTACAAGTATTTAACGTCTTCCAACAATCTATTGGAATTCCCATAGGTACCAATTGCGCCCCATTATTAGCAGGCCTATTTTAATTTTGATATGAAGCAGAATTTGTGCGAATTCTTAAAAGAAGAAAACACTTGCTGTGGCCTTCAACTTGATATTTAGATATATCGACGACATGCTGTCAATTAACAATGATATTTTCAATTTATGTCGATACGATACAGTACCGACCAGACCCAACCTGACACCAAAGCAGTCCCAGAAAGCAGTCCCCGGGACTGCTGTGGGACTGCTATGGGACTGCTCTGGGACCGCTATGGGACTGCTCTGGGACCGCTATGGAAAGCAGTCCCAGCAGTCCCAGCTGCCCTGGGACTGCTTTCTGGGACTGCTTTGTTCACTCATGTGTGAAAAAGGTTCTGAGTGACATGATAGCTCCGCCCCCTTGTGTATTCTGAATTTGCAGGCTTCCTGTTGTTTTGTTTACTTGCAGCAGAGAGGAGTTTTAACTGTTTAATAAGCAAGGATTTCTTACATTCTTTTAATTAGTAGAGATTTTTATGGGTAATTGATATTTTCGGGACTGTATATTTACACAAATGAATGTGTATTTAGAATAAATTGAAAAAAAAATAAAGTTGATAAATAAGGAATTCATGAGAAAATTTTTATCCCTAAAAATAAACTAAAAGTTTACGAGAAAAAAATAGCTGCATGTGGGCCTTTTTAAATTATTTAATGTTAAATTTTAATATGTACTCAAAATTTGCATTGGTACTATTTGAAAATAATCATTACAGTTAGATATAAAATTTTTTGATTAAAACATTAACTATGTGAATAATCATTGGGGAATAAATGAATTACCGGTAGCTTTTAATTAATAAACAAGTTATTAAAAGAGTACATGTATATTTATTTTTTTAAAAAAATGAAAACACCGGGAATTGTGATTTTTTTTTTTTTTGTTTTGTCAGTGTTTACCTGGCCGATTAATGTTTATAAGATGGTATCAACACCCATTGTTTCAATCGCCTTTGGGCAGAAAAATCGATACATGTTATTTGGGTATTTGTTTCAGTGTTACACATCATTGAACATGCTGGTAAACAATGACCCTAATTTCAATTTAATTAATGCAAAATAAAATGTGATAAATGATATGTGTATAAATTTCTTTCGGGATTAATTAATTTTGAACATAATCTGAAGCTTCCATTCTGGTGATTTACAGATGTACACTCTAACATTTACAAATAAAACACTTAAAACTGAGTTTTGTAGAACTAGGCATTAACGATAATTAAATTGACGTGTCAGTTAAAATAATCATGACTGAAAAATAATACTTGGCAAAATTATCAAAGAATAACTTTAGAGTATCCTTTTAGTCTAAATTGGCCATATAATGATAAGATCTATTTAAGGTTTCTTCCGGTGGAAAATAATTAATTCACATTTAATTTTCTGTACAAAAAATAAATATGGCAACCAGTATCAATCACAGAAGAATTATTAATATACCCAAGAATTGTGATTAAATATTCATGTTCAGTGTAATTCATATATGTACATGTAAGTGTGAAAGCCTTCTTCTTCCAATTATTAATAATTATTTCAATTTTTATGCGCGTACATGTTTTGTTCATAAATAACCTTCGCGTACATGTAAGAATTCCTGGCATACTACCCAGATTCAATTTCTACTGCCTTTTATAGTTCCATTGTTTATTGGAAATCTCATTTCTGAGTTAGTTCCGTCCATTAAATTAATAAACCCCGCCAACTTTGACTTTTGGGACTGCTTTCTGGGACTACTTGGATTGCTCTCTGGGACCGCTGGGACTACTGGGACCGCTGTGGGACTTCTGTGGGACTGCTCTGGGACCGCTGTGGGACTGCTTTAGCAGTCCCGGGACTGCTCTGGGACTGCTTTGTGTCAGGTTGGGTCTGGTCGGTACTGTATATCCTGGTGAGCTTGATATAAAAGAAACCACAGAGTCGGATAAATCTGTATCATATTTAGATATTTTACTTGAAAAAGACGTGAATGGTAATCTAACAACCAAGCTATATGATAAACTTGATGACTTTGACTTCTCTAACCCCAGTCACATTTCCAAAAACGACCAACGGCCGACGGTTTTTAAAGCAAAAATGGGATTCTCCGTGTGACAGTGGGCAGTTCATCGGCCATTCTCTTGCCCAATTTTAATTTTGACCGTGTCGGTGGCCAATTTCTTCAACTGAAGTTATCCATTGACCATTCAACCCTCGATCATCGTCCGACCACCGGCGGTAAGTTTATTAAATCGGTCCTCCATCGTTCAAAATAAGGGTGTCCAAAATTTCGGCCGACGGTTAAAATCAAACTGTAGCTCAGAGCTCGATGATCGGGTGACAATTTGTCGACATGTGAATATGAAACATAAAAGGTTTTATAAGAGAAACAAAATTTTAATGCATGGATTGATATATTTTTTTGAACGGAAATAACATAAATAATAAATCCATAAGATATAAAGAAATCTTAAGTATTGTTTGCTGCTTAGATATGCGCCACTTGTCGTTTTTTATGCAATTCAATACACAATTTAGCACACATTTTCAACATAGAGTCACGATCTTACAAAATTCTGCCACTTTGTTTTGCAATCATTACTTATGTCACCTATCTGAATATAGATCTATTTAAAAAATGCTGATTTCTAAATAAAAAAGACAAGTCATCGGTGTTCCTAGGAATTATTGTGACTTCTTATGCCTAGGTCACATTTAAGCCGATGGTATGTCGACAAAATTTTTCTGGTGTTGTCGGCTGAAAGAACATGATCGGCCGACCTAGTATCGGGCGACACAGAGCAATCACATTACTTCTTAGGGACACCGATGACTTGGATAAATAACACAAAAAATCTTTTTTCTTTAGAAATCAGCAATATTTTTTCATAGATCTATATTCAGATAGGTGACGTGAGTAATGTTTGCAAGGCAAAGTGGCAGAATCTTATAAAATTCTGACTCAATGTTGAAAATGTGTGCAAAATTTTGTTTTGGGAAATTTCATTAAAATGACAAACGCTGCATATCTAAGCAGCAAAGAATACTTAAGATTTCTTCACATCTTACGGATTAATTATTTAAGTTATTTGTGTTATGTATCCTTATGCCTAGGTCACATTTCCCGGCCGGTAGCCGTAGACCAGTGGTAATCGATGTTAATCCGTGGTGTTAATGATGCCCAACATCGGTCCACATCGGCCTAGTAGTCCTTAAAGTATCAGTCACATTATCCAACGATGGGTATACGATGGGCAACCAATGCGTTTTATGATATAAATGGCGTGGATGCTCATATATTGGTGAACATCTTTCATACATCAGTCGACTACGGGCCAATGTTTGGTCGAACATCGACCGATGATTGGCCGTTGTCTGTTGAACACCACTCAACCCCCCGATGACCTCAGATTCAACGGATATTGGACGATGCTCGGCCATACATCGGCCGATCCTTAAAAGATGTTTTAATGATGGGTTGCCGATGAGGAGCGAAGTGAGGCATCGTTGGAGACATCGCTGAATTTTAACTACGAATTATTTCCTACCGATGACCCCACTGATTCGCAAAAAAAGACTCAGTCACCGTCCGATCACTAGTGGTGCCCGGCCGGTAACAACGCCATTTTCATAAAAAACCTGCATAGGTTTCTAATCGTATACCCCCTCGCTGGATAATGTGACTGATACTTAAATAGGTAAAATATTCACAAGTCGGCCAAACGTCGCCCGATCATCGAGCTCTGAGCTACAGTTTGATTTTAACCGTCGGCCGAAATTTTAAACACCCTTATTGTCCAACGACAGACGACCGACTTGATAAACTGACCGCCGATGATCGGACGATGATCCAAGGTTGGTCGACGGATAACTTCAGTTGAGGAAATCGGCCACCGACGCAGAAAAATTTATAACTTGGACCGATGGACACAAAATTGGTCGGCCGACAAAAAAGAGGTCAAAATCGGCCAAGACAACGACCGATGAACTGACGACTGTCACCCGAAGAATTCCATTTTTGCTTCAAAACCCGTCGGCCGTTGGTCGGTTTTGGAAATGTGACTGGGGTTTCAGTTGCATTTAAGCCGATGGTCGGGCGACTAAAAATTTCGGTCCAAGTTATAATTTTTCATGCGTCGGTGGCCGATTTCTTCAACTGCAGTTATCCGTCGACCAACCTTCGATCATCGTCCGACAATCGGCGGTCAGTTTATTAAGTCGGTTGTCCGTCGTTGGACAATAAGGGTGTTGAAAATTTCGGCCGACGGTTAAAATCAAACCGTAGCTCAGAGCTCGATGATTGGGCGACGATTGACCGACTTGTGAATATTTAACCTATGAAGGATACATAACACAAACAAAATTTTGATGCATGGATTGATATAATTTTTTGAACGGAAATAACATGGATAATTAATCCGTAAGATATAACGAAATCTTAAGTATTCTTTGCTGCTTAGATATGCACCATAGTGTTGTCGTTTTATGCAATTCCATACAAATTTTGCACACATTTTCAACATTGAGTCGAGCATACTGTATGAATGAACAATTTCTAAAACGAGGTAAATTATTGACAAACAATTCAAGTTGATGAAACAAGATTTTCAGCATGTTCGTTTTAAATCATCATTTCATAAGTTCTATGGTCGATACAATGCTCTTGTCAGCAAATACAATTTATCATTGAGGCAAATGCTGACTGACGTTTTTCATACCAATTGTTAGTCCATTATTTATTCAATGTATTGACGACGGATTTTTCATATTCCCGATCATGACAAGGAGCATACGGCGGGTGTGACCGGTCGGCAGGGGATGCTCACTCCTCCATGTCACTTGATCCCACCTCTGATGTTTTTTTAGGTCCGTGTTTGCTCTGCTTCTATTTGTATTGTTTTATGGACTTTTGATCTGGAATACTGTTCGTTATCTCTATATGTTTCATTAAAACCGTGAGAAAACTTGCTTGACGTAAACTTCATCATGGAATTTATTTTTACTCGTAATTATTAATTTGGACTTCAACCAAGAAATTAGCTTTGGCAATTATTTTTCACAAACCAAATCTTTGAAAACTATCTTGATTTCTTTATTATAATTATCTTAAAGTGATTTGAAAAGGTTTGCACACCTTGTTCTCATAACCTTTAATTTTGTTATTTTCTTATAGCCTTTAGCAGCTCTATTTATTCTTAAGGTAGTAAAAAAGAGATGCTTGAGTATCTGTTAACAATATCTTTGTAGTTTTTGGATATTTCTTTAAAACAACTGTCGGAATTTCCATGAATACCAATTGTGTCCTATAATTAGCAAACCTATTTTGTTCTCATATGAAGCGTTGCATGTATTTATTCAAAACTTATACACAAGAAGAAGAAAACAATTGCAGTTGCCTTCAACTCGATCAACATTCAGATCTATTGACAACGTATAATCAGTTAATAATCGGTACCATTTATATGTCAACTCTGTGGAATTTTTCATTTCAAGTTCATAGAATATAAGGAGTCGATATATGACATATGTGCTACTCTTTTTGTTTTCTCTAACTCTAGAAATAAATGAGAACAATCATATAATTATAGTTTGCTTTGAGCAATGAATAATGTATATCATAAGTTTCATATGTCCTGAGCTAGGAGCAGGTAAGTCTCACAATCATTTATACTACCCCTAATCTAAATGATATGTAGTTTACATGATACTGCAGGGCATTGAGCCTCATTGTAAAACTATGAAATGTTGGTACCTTAATTGTCTACTCATTTATCCAAAAATGCTTTCACACATATTCGTGATTCTTAATTAAAAAGAAATCATGGATATTTGTTTATTTCGGATATATGTACATGAAAAAATCAATAGCCCCAGTATTAGATTAAATGTTAAAATAATTCTAATCGTAATACTTTTAAGGTGACATATACCGGTTATTTTCAAACAAGTCTTATCAAATATTTTATCTCTTCTAAAGGGATTGAAAACTAAGAAAAATAAACTATAATACAGATTTTTATGATGTCCGAGAATCACTAATAATGATATAAGATGAAGTAGTGTATACTTGTTACAGTCCCGACGTCTGTCTGTCTATGGTCTATCACGTTTCATATGAAGTGTGTTGTCTGTAAACTTTTATCTTCTCTAGAACAACTAGGCTTATTTATTCTGAACTAAACGGGATTCCTTCATGTGAAGAGCCAATCCTTTTTTTAAGGAAAAATAAGGAATAGGTGAAAATCTAATACTTTCTTAAAAATTCGTACAGACCATTTGGCTAGAAAATATAAAACAATAAATAAATTTATCATTAAGGAAAATGCTGACTTTTTTTATACTAATTGTTAGTCCATTATTAATACTGAAGTGTCCACGGATTTTTTCCCGTTATTTCCCAATCATGACCAGGTGCACATGGCGGATGTGACCGGTGGTAGGGAAAGCTCACTCCTCCAATGCACAAGATCCCACCTCTGATGTTTCTAAGATATTGGTCCTATTTTGTTATGTGCTCCTATTTTGTCATGTTTAATGGACTTTTGAGCTTGAACACTGTTCGTCATCTCCACATTTTTCATTAAGGAAATTCTAGTTTATTCAAATCAGCCAGAACTGTTTAATACAATGAAAAAGATAATTGTGATTTACACTTGATTTTTACTAGATATACTGAAATTGTTCGAAACGAAGGCAAAAATTAGTGCAGCTATAAAAACTGGTATTTCCAAATCCTGAACAATTTTTATCATTTTTATCATTTTTATCATTTTTATCTCTTCAGGGGATTTTCAGAAGCTAAAGCAAACAAAGCACACTTTAAGATGAGACTTCTTAAAATCTTTTGTTCAATGAAGAAGTGGTTGTTCATTCAAGTTGATCATAGAATAAAAATAATAATCTAAAGATGAAGACCTGGATATTTTGTGGCTTCTTCCTTAAGGATGTTTTTTTAGGTATGTATTAGGTTGTTGTTAGTCTGTGGGATTAATGTCAAATAGTAGTTTTAATTTGTTAAAAATATTTTCTTGATGAATCTGTATTCAAGTACAATTCGATCGTTCATAAAAAGAAATATTGAATTTGAAAATTATATAAGTATTAACAAAAAAAACATGTTAATTATAGAGAAATTATAACAAAGGCAAGTCATGCCTACAACCAAAAATACCATTCTGTTGACGTATTTTCCTAGTAGCATAATCATAGATAATTTGTATGTTACTTATCGAACCCATTCAATAAATTATATATCATGTTCAAATGAATATATCATATCAGATATATTATGTAAATATATAAAGAAATATGGAAAAAACATACGCGAAATTTTTAATCAACTGCAGTTTTCAGGTAGTCCTTGTTGTCAACTTCTTGGCAAAGTCTTTTTTTTTAAACAATATTAACTTCAGTGACAATATCTATTTTAAAATTGGATTTCTTTGCGAATTCAGACGAAAAAAAATATTCTTTTCGGTGATTGGGTTCTCAAATAGAATTTGTTTTGTGTGACAAAATAAAATTAACTTCTGACCCATTTATTATGATATACCGTATGTTGCATTAGTATATGAACGACTCTCGTGTTATCCTTCCTGGGATGTCCAGATTCTTCTGTCTTTGTCGTTTTGAGGTCGTCATGACTTTCTCATTAAATTTAAGATATTTTTATTGATTCCCATGTAAACTAATGCATAACATTATACTTGCTTATACCAACACTATTAATTATATGTCAGTATACACTGATAGGTTACAGGAGACTATGACGTGACAGTAAAGTTATTCGAGTACAACAGAGACCAGGACTGTCAGTGTGATGCTGGATTTTGGGGATGTCACGAGTGTGACGTTTATTTTCAAGTTTGTCTGCAACCTTTATTACCAGTACCAAGGCAAATCTCTCTCTCTCACTCTCTCTAAATCTCTCTTTCTTATAATTTTTTTTAAATATACTTTTAAATTATCTAGAATATCTTTAAAATAAAGGAATAAATGAAATATTTATTTATATGGGCAATGTATATGATGAGTGTGTGCACGATGAAATGTGGGTTGTAATACAGATAAAATGTTGACTAAAAAGAAAATAAAATTACTTAATTTTTTTATTGAATTTAACTGTTTAATGTATTCGATTTCTGTTTTTTCTTCAGAAAAATATGCTTTGGAAATGATGAAAATCAGCGAGTTGATGACACACATCACTTTTTATTCGTCAACGTTCTAAAAGAAGCTGATTTCTACAGGTGGAGGAACATCAAAGGGCAGGTAAATGTTTTATACAATATTTATATGATATTCAATTATGGACTGTTGAGAAGGGAACATCAGGTCTGAGTAGAGTGTAACCCTAATGATAATTGATGATGTTTCCGTCTAAACAATCCATAATATTTTTTATCCTGAAGAATCTAAATTATCAAATAAAATAAAACATAGTTATCCAGAGTCTTGTAATTCCTACTTTGTTCTGATTCCATACTTTCAAAAAATGTCAACAGACAACTTTGACGTCATCGTTATT
>NW_026932588.1:0-5288 GCF_032062105.1 Saccostrea cuccullata
ATGAAAAAAAAATATCAGCAATCTCGTTTTAAGTCTTAACACGGTAGGTAAGCCCGGTTAGCGGGGGATGTCACTCCTTAATCTAATCATATAGACTGTATTTAAGAAGATGATTGATTGATTGTATACTGTTTAACGTCCCTCTCAAGAATATTTCACTGATATGGAGACGTCACCATTGCCGTGAAGGTGCGAATTTGGCCTATGCTCGGCACTCACGGCCTTTGAGCTGCGAGGGAGGGATTTTATCGTGCCACACCTCTGTGACACGGGGCCTCGTTTAACGGTCTCATCCGAAGGACCCCCCCATTTGTCGCCTTTTACGACAAGCAAAGGGGTACTGAGGCCTTTCTAACCCGGATCCCCACGGGACTGTATTTAAGAAGAACTTCTACAAGTGGTAATCCAACTACTCATTGTTCCCTTTAAGAAAAAATAACTAAGATATAAAAGTAGTGAAGGAGAATTTTTAAAAAGTCTGTGCAACGTATTTCTGAAGAAAAAATAAAAGATGAAAAATATTACAAAATCCAAGGAACTTTTGGACAATGTGAAATCGCAAGATTTTACCAAAATTGACAGCTTAAAAACTTACAACTTTTCAGCTTTATACAAAAAACAATTCCCTACGATAAATTAAAGTCAAGGCTTTTCGATATAATTGACAGCTGCTTTTTCAAGAAAAATGGAACTCGTAAATTTACTTACCTTGCCATTGGTCATAGCAAAATTATTGTGTTAAAAAACATTTCTGATTGTACACATAATTTCTCTGAAGTTGCTAAAAAGATGCTTGAGTTTTGATGACAATATCAATATTTTGTTTTTAGAGACCAGGTCTTCCAACAATCTATTGGAATTCCCATGGGTATCAATTGCGCCCTGTTATTAGTAGACCTATTCTTGTATTCATATGAACAAATTTTGCAAAATCTTATGCATGAAAAGAAGAAAACACTTGCTGTGGCCTTCAACTCGACGTTTATATTTATAAACGACGTATCATCAATAAACAATGGTAATTTCCATTCTTATGTCGAAACGATATATTCTGGTGAGCTGGAGATATTTGGATATTTACTTGAAAAAGACGTAAATGGTACTCTCACAACAAAGTTTTAGAATAAACTTGATGACTTTAACTTTTCTACCCTTACTTATGCAACAAATACCTTCATCACCTGCAGACATAGTTTATATATCTCAGTTGATTCAGTACGCAATAACATGCTCTACGTATGAACAATTTCTGAAACGAGGTAAATTATTTACAAACATTTTGATAAAACTAGAATACCAGTCGTCTCGTTTAAAGTCATCAATTCGTAAATTATACGGTCGATACAATGACCTTGTCAGCAAATACACTGAGTCAAATGCAGACTGAATTTTTTTTTTTCAATCATTCATTCTTTATTTCCTCCATTTGGAGAATTGAATTACAACACATTAATTACAACATATATATACATCAATGAGAATTTCGAAAAAAAGAAAATGTATATACAATTTGCTTGTATACGCTGTATGAAAACAATCGTACTTATTTAAATTGATAAAATCTGTGAAAACATTAGTATTCGTATGGGTTTATTGGTCATAAGGGTTTAAATTACATACAAATTAATCATAATAACACATTTTACCGGCAAAATAAAACTTTCAAAAATGCAGCTCATATTGCTTTAAAAAATCAAAAATTGAAGTTATCCACGTTTGTCTAAAATTCAAACAGATAGTGAAGCTTGATTTCATTGATTTAATCCCTCAAAACAAATTTACAATAAGATTCACCTGTCAAAAACATCCAAGGTCAGAAAAAAGCAACGAATTTCGAAAGCATAAAAATAGTTTTACATGTCATTTTCTTAAATATTAGTTGTCTTGTTATTTAAATTCTTATTTGGGGAGACAGTTTAATATCTGGAGAAGTCTAGAGAGCAATTTTTTGCAAAATAAATCAAAAGGTTAATGAGAGGATGGAAACAGAATCGGGAATTCGACATGACAGAGTCCAAACTCACAGGCCATGAAGAGTAACGTAGTTTTGGGGATAAGCAGAAAGTTAATGTTTTGTTAAAGCAACAGTATTCACTAGATCTTTCATCCTTTCACTTGTTTCATTTTCCAAACTTGAAAAAAAAAATACACCAGAAAGAAAAAAAGTAAAGGAAATCATAAGATCTGGCATATTCCAGTAAGAAAAAAAAGGGCAATACTCAAAATCGTTTTAAAAACAATCAGAAATTGGACTAAAATGTTAAGGACATGTGTTTCAATTAAAAGAAAATATTTAGGTAAAATCATTAAGGCTAAATCCTTGAAAAGCGTTTTTTCTTGCTTTCCGAGCACCGAGGACATTACTTATTAAACAGCCCTCGTAAATCTTTCCATGAAGAATTAATAGCCTGTTTTACAATATTCCAATATTCTTCCTAATATTTTAGACGGAACACTGGTTTTGCCTATATATGTATGAAGGAATCTTTCTAGGGAGTATTTCTGGATAATACAGATAAGATCTTTAACCAAACCATTTGGAAGGGTTTTGATACCACTTCTGTAAACCTTGGGTCCTACGGAGTTCAAGAATCGGATTTTTCCATGTTCTGATTGGATTTTATTTTACAAAAGTCGATCATTCAGGCAATTTGTTTTTTGTATAACTCATAGAATAAAACTTGCAAAAAAAAAAAAAAAAAAAAAAAAAAAAAAAAAAAAAAAAAAAAAAAAAAAAAAAAAAAAAAAAAAAAAAAAAAAAAATTTTTTTTTTTTTTTTTTTTTTTTTTTTTTTTTTTTTTTTTTTTTTTTTTTTTTTTTTTTTTTTTTTTTTTTTTTTTTTTTTGGAAAAAATTACTATCCATACGCGACTTTCCAAAAATGGGGCATACTTTCCAAAAACCTTTTTTTTTTGGGAAAGGGGGTTTTTTAAAATAAAATGTTGAAATCTATTCAGAATGTTCCAATCTTTTGTTTTAAATTGTTCCATAACTCATACCAAATAAACTGAAGGTAATACGGCTTTCTTATAAATACAAACTCACGTTAGGGTGATGCTTCTTAAGCATATTTTCTTTTATTCAAATGTAGGAATCCTTCCCTTTTTCACGAGAGCGGTTTGTGTTTGGTAAAGATTGAAGGTTTGATGTCTGTTGTACGCCAAGATGGATGAAATTTGTCGAATTTGTCATGACCATGTCACCAACATACCTAGCTGCAGAACTGTAGATATCTGCTCAGAAAATTTGGAAAAATAAAGCAGAGAGCTACGGATCCATGCGTTGTAAAAACCTTCGATTTACGCCGCTGACTTTTTGTCGCTCACTTAGGTATTATTTCTTATATCTAATTTTTTCCAGCTTTTTAAATGATATGCAATAATTAACCATACATTTCACTCCTATTCCTATATGTTTATTTACCTTTCAATCGTTCAAGAAGGGCCGTTTGTGGATATGGACGTAGAAATGTGAATTTTTCAAACTGACATTCCAAAACCATAGAGGACTGTTTCGGACCGTTGAAAGGTAAATGAAGTATCAATAATTGGAGTGAAATATATGATTAATTAACGGATACCATTCTAAGAGCGAAGGAAAGCATAAACCACAAGAAATAATACCTGACAGTGGCGGCGTAAATCGAAGGATTTTACATCGCATTCATGAATCTGTAGCTCTCTGCTTTATTAGTCCGAATTTTCTTAAGCAGAAACCTACAGTTCTGTAGCTACAACATGCCATGCGTAAATACTAAATACTTAATTAGTAATCACTCCTCCATGGCACCTGATCCCACCTCTGATGTTTAGGAGGTCCATGTTTGTTCTGCTCCTATTTTGAATTGTTTATGGACTTTTGATCTTGAATACTGTTCGTTATCTCCATATGTTTTATTGCACCTGATCCCAACTCTATCTTTTGGAGGTCCGTGTTTGCTCTGTTTCTTTTTTGTAATGTTTAATTGACATTTGATCTCGAATACTCTTTGTTATCTCCACATATTTCATCCAAATCTTTGAACATAGAGAGAAGAAATATTTATTCAAGAACATTTGTACATTTGGAAGACACTGCCCTTCATTTGAAGAAACAAGCCTCCTTCATTATTTAATAGAAGACAGGTCTCCATGATCATTGAACAGACTTAGACGTAAGTCAAACTTTCAATCGCCTGTAAAATGGTTATCAAATATTGAATTAATCTCTAGAAAACAACACTATTGGGACACATTAGGATTATGGGTGATTGAATTCTACTACATTTAACTACAACATACAGATTTTGACTTTAGATTACTACAGCATGCATGTTTCATAATCTAGGTGTCAGGGTGTTTTTGAAAGAGGAAATGCAAGAGGCATTAGATGAAAAACAAAACACATGTATTTATAAATAATTTTTGAAGTTATACAGTATAGCTCACCTGAACTAGTATCGTGTCGTGTTTTAGTACGATATGTGTAGTTGGGGAAGTTAACTCGCTGGCAGTGAGAGGACCCCTTAATGACGTAATGTCCAGTCCAAATAGGTTTGGGACAATTAGCTGAAATTAGACACAGAGAAGCGCTCAGTAAATGATACTGTTTATTAAGGTCTCCGATAAGAATGCACATTATATGTAGTCACCAGGTACAATAAAAATTATATTTCTAACTGCATAACGCATAACAAAGGTTGGTGCCCTACTTTCCTAACTCTGGTGAATAATAGAGTGATCAAACAATACAAAAATACTCACAAAAAAAAAAATATGATATATAAAAAAAAAAAAATCGAAACAAAGTCATTTAACTAAATGAAAAGTAAATGTAAATATTGGCTAAGGAAATTCGAGCTGACAGAAATTTTCTGTAAACAAGTCTAAGTTAACAATATCAACATAAATAACTTTAACCCAAAACAAAAAGAATTATAATAACCATCATTTTACCTAAAACCTCCTACTACTTGATCAATCAAAGAAATACTTCTTAAGAACTTACAATATAAAAGTTACTCGCCGCATGGTTGGTTTGTTCACAGGAGTTCGCGTACCTATCGATTTAATCTAAATTTTCAGTAAATTAAAAAAAAATACGTAATACCTATATTAATACCACAAGGAGTGCAACCGTTGTCCGCGACGCCACTACGTGACGTCACGGGTGGTCCATTTACCCAAAAGCCTAAAGGAACAAAAAATGTCGTGATTGAAAAAATACACAATTAAGCAGAGATAAAGATTTTAGCTTTAGATAGGGTACATGTACTTGTTTGTCTTAGTGAAATATAAGTAAAATATATAA